>NC_086444.1:730790504-730805504 GCF_028390025.1 Pseudophryne corroboree | reverse complement strand
ACTACACTGGACTGAGCAGCACAAGACCGCACTAGAATCGCCACCCCACTTTCCCGCCCCCACACAGACACAGAGGACGGAGACACGTCCTCTCACTACACTCTCCGAGACTGGAGTGAAAATGGCCGTGACACGCGGCTCTTTATATGGAATCCAAATCCCGCAAGAATCCGACAGCGGGATGATGAAGTTTTGCCTCGTTCTGGTTTCAGAGTCAGGCGGGAAAAACCGAATGGTAAAGTCTGGTAGGGTTCGGTTCTCAGAGAACCGAACCCGCTCATCCCTACTAAGAACTACTTCAGCGGAAGACTATCTTGGCCTGTCCGCAGTGCGCCCTGCACAAAACTCCCAGGCAGGTTCCAGCAGGGTTACTACCTCTTCCTTTACCTTGAGTCCCATAGTCAAATACCTCGATAAACTTCATTATCAACCTTCCGACCTCCAAACTTTACAACCCAAGCTGAGTGATTGTAGACCATTTTTTAAAATGGCTCATTTCATTCTATTAAAAGCATTCCCATCGGCTCCAGTATTAGCACAACTCTATATAAAAAAAATATATATATTTTGTGTCCATGGTTGTCCTGAAGAAATAATTCAAGACCATGGAGAGTAATTTGTGGTGAAATTATGGCAATCCCTCTGTTCCCCTCTTCAAGTCAAGCTTACATACTTTTCTGCCTACCACCCTCAGACAAATGGTCAAACAAAGAGTTAATCAAGACCTCTAGAAATCTTTGGACAAAACTATTGCCCTGGGCAAATATTGCCCATAAACAGCAATTACAATATCTCCACCAAATCATCTCTGTCTTCATAATTTATGGTCTTCACCCATGGGTACCGGTCGTTTCTCCTTTGCCGGAAGCTTCCAATCCTGCCTCTGATGAAACTCCAAGTAGCTGCAAGAAAGTCCGTACCGCACTTGTGCAAGCGTCAGTCCATTACAAAGTGGGTGCCGACAGAAGGCGGTGAGCAATTCCCATGCGGAGACTAGGTGACCAAGATTACGTGTTCCCTTCATAAAATTCATCCCTTGCTTCATAGGGTCCTATACCATTGGGTATAAGTTACAGTTGCCTCCATATTTACAAATTCTCAACTCCTTCCATATTTGACTGCTCAATTCAGGAACTTATAAGTGACTCGGTGTTAAAACTGAAAGAGGAGTAGACTATGAAGTGAGGAAGATAAGGCCAATTGCAGTACTGAATTGATTGGAATGGGTACAGTCCTGAGGATCGTGACTGGTTAAAGTGATGTCCACATAACAGGGCTGATCCAGATATTCCATAAAGCCTTTTCAGCAAAACCGCAATAATGACCAGGGGTCATCAACAAATGGAAAAGGGTCTTTGTTATGTCACAAAGCAGGATGGCAGGCCCTTTTACTGTACCTGGTGCCGTCAGTTCCTGTCCTGTCATGCTTTCTCTGCAATCAGATGAGCCTCACACTCCCTGTCATCTGCTCTATTCTACTCCAATCACAGTGTACCTTTAGCCATATGACTTCCCTATCCAATCCTGACTCTGAGCACCCTATTTAAACTCCCCACTCTCACACTGACAGTACAACTTCCAAGTTTCCAGTTAAGTGACAGCAGTCACCTCAGTTACCTGCCTGTTACTGCTGCTCCCAGCCGATGGGATACCAGGAGGGAAAAAAGCACCCCCCCCCCCCCTTTGTTTGCTGTGACCCCCTCCCCTTTTCTAGCACCTGATAAGCATCTCCAGAGTGATTGAGCTGTTACCACTGTTTGTTTGCATGTGTGAGAAGGCATTCAATGGGAGCAGCATTTGGAAGGCATGCTGGTCCTTGTAGTGTTAATAGGAGATCTTATGGGGAGCGCTCAGGTAAGCTAGCCCTCAATCTGAATGTATTTATGTATGAGCCATTATCATGAGGCCTTACTGTAGACAAATCAAATGTCTCCATGTGGGCACTGCTATTATGTAGTTTAGGACTGCTGATATCAGAGAAGCCGTGAAGTGGCTCAGCAGCTTCCCATGTATTTGCAAAGGGGACACGCTGTCGGTATACCGCTGTCAGGATACAGACAGCCGGTATATCGTATGTATTCCCTCTGACTATAGCACTGCATACTCTGCAAGGGAATCCTAGGTCTCCACCCTATTCTCAAACTGCAAGAATTCCCAGCTGACTTCACTCAGAATGTTTCCACATTTTTCCAGCTCTTAAACACCAGTGTGCTCCCTGCTCTTAACATTTACAGAGTTCTTTCCGGTCTCAGCCCTTGTATACTCCATGCCATGACAGCATGCTTTCATCGTTAGCAGCTAGGCTCCTGACCACATAGTTCTCAACTCAGCCAAGATCCTTAAAGGGGAAGGCACACACTCATAGCGGGTTTAGTTCTTGGACTATTTGTTATTGGGGTATTCGCACCCTACTTTTTAGACTAGTTGTAGACATCAGCAGTATGCTACCACAGTCAGGTAGCAAAGCTATATTTAGCCTAGTATTTGTTTTGTCCCACCTGTAGTCCCTGTATGAGAAAGCATCATTTCATTCCCAAGCTTCATATATTCCAGCCATAGGGAGAGCTGCCCAGTGGATCCAGTTGTGGGTAAGAACAAAGACCAAATCCAACATAGCTAATATGCGATAGCTTCCATGGAGTTTGAAAACTAGTATAATTATTACAATTTTATTTCATATCACTGAAATAGCCCATGTCAGCAGATATTCTCCATTTAGGTTTTGAAGGACAGCTTGGGATGTTTCTTGTGAAGTTTTTTCCTGTCTATTCAAATGACCAAGGTCTAAGCTCATTTGAGATGCTGGCTAAGGAGTTAAAAGGAAATTAAATTGTAATAATTTGACTATTCTGCAAATGTACTATAAAAATAACAATATGCAAAAATGTGCTTGCTTGATTCTACCCATATTAACGTCCAGTTTCAGGCAAACACTTGGGTAGCCAATTGGTAAATTGGTAATTTTTTATTTTTATTATTTTTTTTTAATTTTTTTTTTTTTTTTTTTAAGAGCATTAGAGAGGCCGGTGCCCATTAATTCTGAAGGTCATCCATTAAAAAGATACTAAAATTCTAAACACAATTTCGATGTTAAATCAAAAGGAAAACAGAAGAACATTCTACCCAAAATCTGGAAAACTGCAGTACTGCTTTCAAACAACAAATGCGAGTCCTCTTACTCTACACATCAAGCAACTAAAATCTGAGTAACCTTGGGGGTTATTCAGATCTGATCGCTGGGCAGCGATTTTTGCAGTCCTGCAATCAGATAGTCACCGCCTACAGGTGGAGTGTATTTTTACTGTGCAAGTGTGCGATCGCATGAGTAGCAGAGCTGCACAAACTGATTTTGTGCAGTCTCTGCGCAGCCCAAGACTTACTTATCCTGTGCAATTGAACCCTGCTGATCGGGGCCGGAGCCGACGTCAGACACCCTCCCTGAAAACAGTTGAGCCTGCATGCATGCATTTTTCCGGACACTCCCTGACAATGGTCAGTTGCCACCCACAAACGGCCTCTTCCTGTCAAACTCCTTGCGAACTCCCGTGCAAATGGATTCTACGCACCATCCTGTTGCAGCCGTGCAATGCGGTGCATACGCAGTTCATATCTGATCACTTACTGTGCAAAAAGCGATCAGATCTGAATGACCCCCCCTTGACACATCACTTCTGTGTTAAGAACGCTGCAAGACCTTTCCACTTCGCCTGCATTTAGTTTACCACAAACATCTGAATTCTCAGCTGTACTAGTGTCATTTTACCTTTATATATTTTTTTTGAAAGTGCTGTCTGAATTACCATTGCTTTTTCCTCTACTCTCACAGGATGGCGGTCATTAGGTCGACATGAGTTAGGTCGACATACATTGGGTCGACCATGTTTGGTCGACATGGAAAAAGGTCGACTTGAGTTTCACAATTTTTTTTTTCCATTTTTTGACCTTTTTCATACTTAACGATCCACGTGGACTGCAATTGGGAGTAACCTGTGCTGAGTGCAGCGGTAACAGAGCGAGGAACCGTGCCCGCATGCGAGGGGTCATGGTGCACTAATTGGGGTCCTTGTCACTTTTCAAAGAAAATGACACTAAAAAAACAAAACTCATGTCGACCTAGCACATGTCAACCTAATGACCATGTCGACCTAACTCATGTCGACCTAATGAGCCACACCCACTCTCACAACCTTTCAATTCTATCAGTCTACTTTTACACTGGAAGAAAGAATTCTGCACCTTTTGTTTAAGATCACACAGGCAGTGTTGCTAAGAAAATAAATCTGTATATAAAAGCCACCCCACTATTAAAAAGGAGACAGAATTCAACTTTTTAAAAAGGACCATTTTATTACTATTAAAGTTCAAACTACAGTACCCCAGCATATTACAGTGGATAAAACTGCTGCTATAAGATCTGCGGTACAAACAAGGTGATATAATAGAATGTTTTTTTATGCTAATATTTTAAGAAAATATACGGTTGTAAGTAAAAATCGTATTCTGGGGGAGGGGTTGTATGAAGACAGACAATTGAAAGTATTTAATTAAAGTATTTCTTTATCTGTACAGATTAGCTACAACAGTGGTTCCATGTCACCCTGGAGTGCCGCGAAGCCCTTGCAGGGGTGCCATGGATTGTTGGTCCAGGACCAATTCAAATTATTTATGGTCAATTTAATAGGCAAAAACCAGTGCTGGTGGCTGCCAATCATAAAATATGTGGACAAACAGAAGCAGATCTTGTCCCTCACCACACAACTGAACCTAAAGGATGACATATAAACATATAGTGCATCCGTAAAGTATTCACAGCAATCAGAGGCGTAACTGACGCCAAGATACCCGCGGCCGGCAGCTGGATTTCATGGTGCATTGAATGACAGGAAGGTGCTGCGCTCTCCTCGTCTCACATAGTAGCGGGCAGCGCCAGCGGTGAGTGGGGTCTCTCTGTGGGGCAATGTTTATCTGGAACTGTGGGAGCATATATGTATCTGGCACTGTAAAAGGGGGACTCTGCCTGCGTACTGTGTAAAAATTGAATGAAGGTGTGCTGAGAGACGACACAAGGGAGAGGTGATAGTCATATTGGCACACCACATTTTCAGTGGCCACGCCCCTTATAGTATGTGACCATGGCCATTATGGTGCGTGGCCATGTCCATTTTTTCAGAGGCGCACACACACATGCTTAATATTGTGGGTATTTTTTTTCTTGGGGGCGGGGGGGGCGCACCAGTCTTCATCTTGCCCTGGGCTCCGAAAATCTTAGTTACGCCTCTGACAGCACTTCACTTTTTACACATTTTGTAATGTTACAGCCTTATTCCAACATGGAATAAATTCCCTCAAAATTCCACACACACACACACACACACACACACACACACACACACACATACATACCCCATAATGACAATGTGAAAAAAAAGTTGAGATTTTTGCAAAATTTTTTATTATAAATAAAAAACTAAGAAATCACATGTACATAAGTATTCACAGCCTTTGCTGTGAAGCTCAAAATTGAGCTCAGGAGCTCACCAAGCTCTTGTTCCCACTGATCATCTTTGAGATGTTCCTACAGCTTAATTGGAGTCCACCTGTGGCAAATTCAGTTGATCGTAGATGATTTGGAAAGGCACACACCCGTCTATATAAGGTCCCACATGTGACAGGGCATGTTCGAGCACAAACCAAGCATGAAGTCAAATGAATTGTCTGTAGACCTCAGAGGCAGGATTGTCTCGAGGCACAAATCTGGGGAAGGGTACAGAAAAATATCGGCTGCTTTGACGGTCCCAATGAGCACAGTGGCCTCCATCACCCATAAATGGAAGACGTTCGGAACCACAAGGACTCTTCCTAGAGACGGCCGTCAGTCTAAACTTAGCGATTGGGGAAGAAGGGCCCTAATCAGGGAGGTGACCAGGAACCCAATGGTCACTCTGTCAGAGCTACAGCATTCCTCTGTGGAGAGGGGAGAACCTTCCAGAAGGACAACCATCTCTGCAGCAATCCACCAATCAGGCCTGTATGGTAGAGTGGCCAGACAGAAGTCAGTCCTCAGTAAAAAAGCACATGGCAGCCTGCCTGCCTGGAGTTTGCCAAAATGCACCTGAAGGACTCTTAGACCATGAGAAACAAAATTCTCTGGTCTAATGAGACAAAGATTGAACTCTTTGGCGTGAATGCCAGGCATCATGTTTGGATGAAACCAGGCACCGTTCATCACCAGGCCAATACCATCCCTATAGTGAAACATGGTGGTGGCAGCATCATGATCTGGGAATGTTTTTCAGTGGCAAGAACTGGGAGACTAGTCAGGATAGAGGGAAAGATGAATAGAGGGAAAGATGAATGCAGCAATGTACAGAGACATCCTGGATGAAAACCTGCTCCAGAGGGCTCTTGATCTCAGACTGGGGAGACTGCATCTTTCAGCAGGACAATGACCCTAAGCACACAACCAAGATATCAAAGGAGTGGCTTCAGGACAACTCAGAATGTCCTTGAGTGGCCCAGCCAGAGCCCAGACTTGAATCCGATTGAACATCTCTGGAGAGATCTGAAAATGGCTGTGCACCACCACTTCCCATTCAACCTGATGGAGCTTGAGAGGTGCTGCAGAGAGGAATGGGCGAAACTGCCCAAAGATAGGTGTGCCGAGCTTGTGGCATCATATTAAAAAACACTTGAGGCTGTAATTGCTGCCAAAGGTGCATCAACAAAAGTATTGAGCAAAGGCTGTGAATACTTATGTAAATGTGAGCTCTTATTTTTTTTAATTTTAATAAAGTTGCAAAAATATAAAAAAACACTTTTTTCCCCCCATGTTGTCATTGTGGGGTATTGTGTGTAGAATTTAGAAGGCAAAAATTAAATTTATTCCAGTTTGGAATAAGGCACTGTAATTTACTTAATTTAATATTAATTTTGAAGTTCCTCAATCATACCTCTTTCAGACCACCACCTCTGAACACGGGTTATTGACACATGAAAGCACATAACCCATGTCATGTGCAGTCTGTAAGGTGCAAGGGTTGAAATACCAGGTCGAGTGACCCGGTATTTCAACCCTGGTCGTGAGCAGAGTTGAACAGGGAGAGGGAGAGAGAATACGCTGGCCGGGCACTCCTGTACCATCCTCCTCAGCACGGTGCTGTACCTGCTGCTCTTCCCCCATGATCCCAGATACCCACACCAGCTGCTGCAGGGACATCGCCCTGGCCTGGGTGGAAAACTGCAGCACAACCAATGACACCTCAAACGGTAACCACATGCCCTGCCAGAAGCAGACGGGTATGTAATTCATAGGACTCGTTATCGTGGACTGAGACTGAGCTCAGTGAGGCAAAATACAGTTCCATTCGGTGAAGACCAGGAACTGTTTTACCCCCACACACTATATAAAATATATATATTTTACACATACATACATACATACACACACACACACACACACACACACACACACACACACACACACACACACACACACACACACACACTTCCATCTCCCCGTCTGTACCCGTTTTAGTTTCACTTACTTTACACTAATCCTGCACCACATCATCTGCAGTCTAGGGTGTGCCAATCACCGTGCCTGGGTGCTGTTATTTAGAAGGGGGTATGTTTATTATGGGGAGAAGACCACTATATCCAGTAAATGGCTTGTTGGGATTTACAATTAGTTTTAAGTAATTGGGGTTTTAAATGTAGCAACTAATCTTGCCTGATTCATATTGAGGCCTATATATCATGGGGCATTACATTTTGTGCCATGGAGTCTTCCTATTTACCCATCCCCAAAGTTGGTCAAAATTATGGGACGGTGTTGACAGTGATAGCTTTTTCTTGGCTGCCTTCTTCCTCTGTTACACGCTTATATGCGACTTCATGTATGCAGATTGCTGGCTGCACACCACAAATCACTTTGGTTGTGTGCCAGTGCAGCTGCATGTTCTGCTCATTAAGGTGCACACATGTTTTCTCTAAAGCAACATACTTCAAAATACTCATATCCACTGGTGTTGTTATCAAAGGTTTTACTAGTATTTAGTATTGTCACCAGTAGATCGTTTATAAATGGGTTTAGTGGTACCTATTGTTTCAAATGTTACACTAATGACACCTTGCAACGGTCACCCACTATCTCTCTGTCAACTGACTCCCACTATCCATATGTACCCTTGGGGGTACTATTGTAAGGCCACACCCCTTTTTTTGTGGGTTCCATTATAATATTTATCCCATGAAGGGGCGCCAAAATCTAGATTTGCTTACCAAAAAATGTAAGCTTGACCCGGCCCTGGAGAGAAGTGAGGCCATGTCCTGCAGGAAGCCAGTGAGAGCTGTGAGGGGAGGGGTCTGAATCTCCCTGCAGCTCTCTAATGCGCAGCTGCTAGACACACGTAACAGCACTATACATACACACAGGAATAAATCAGGCTAAGGGGGATATCCAATTATCCCCGGTAAAACATCGGGTCCGAAAAACGTCCGTTTTCCGACGTTTTTCCGATGTTTCACTGTTTTTATCTTTTTCTTTTGGGGGGTGGGGGGGGGGAGGGGGGGTTTAACAACCTATCCAGATTGATCGCTTGTAAAAAAACAAAAAAAAAAAAAACGTTCTCCTGAAAACACACAGGTTCAGTGAAACCTGTGTGTTTTCGTGTGCGGTGCGGTTTCCGGGGATTCTGCTTCGCCTGCCGGAGGCAGGTGAAACTAAATCCCAGATAAGCTGCGGCACGCGCCGGCTTATCAGGGCTAATTAGCTAGCCCCCGGCGGGACAATTCGCCCCGGTAAATTTCTGGGGCTAATTGGATACCCCCCTAAGACTGGTAGAAGTGTGAAGACTGGAAACCCAGCATCTTTTGTAAATGTATTTTACATTCAAAGATAGTATATAACCATTTCAAACTCACCATTCCTTGTTGACAGCGAGAACCTTTCTTTGAGATTTTGAACCCCAGTAGACCATTCACAACTAGAAAGAAGGCTCCACTCACAGCAAAAATACTGGGTAGTAGTATATAGAAATCAAGGAAGAAAGGCTTGTAGTTCTTATACAGCAAAATTATAAAGTATACAGCATACAGCAGGGCAGCACCAGAAGCCTACAAAAAAGAAAAAGAAAGAAAAAAAAAAAACTATAAATTAAATCACCTGAATACTAGAAATTTTAAGGAAGCAGCTTTCCTAGATCTACATCTACGAAGTGCATGTAACATCGCTGTAGGGAGGGTCTGAGAGGTGTTTCTGCTAGTGCAAATAATTCAAACATTAAAGTACTTTTGTTTCATGAATTAAGTCAATCTTCTCGTATCTGAACATGCTTAATATAACATGACATTATTATATAACATGATATATATAATATAATATGAACAAATACAATAATTTCACCTATCTAAATGGATAAATTACAGCACACCCCAGCATCAGTCTCTGGCAGGGGTGGATTGGGATAGAGAATCAGCCCGGGAAATTTCTGGATGCAGCCCTATTAGAGGCGGAGTCTGTTGAGAGGGTGGAGTCTGTCACGGGGGAAAGGAAACTCACTCCTCATAGGGCCTGATTCTGTTGGATGCAGTTGCAGTCTTCCTTGGGTATTTTACAGAAATTGGGTCTGCTACTTTCTGTTAATGTAGCTCCATAGTGTACATCTGTGCGTATGAATGACAAGGACTGAGACGCCCACTGTCGGTGTCTACAGACGCTGCAATCATGCTTTGTGCGTCATTAGATGCCACCATCGGTCACACCACTGACACTTTCACCAGCCCTATGCTAGGTGTAGATCATCCGTCTGAGTATGGCATCCAATGTGAGCAATTCAGTGTCCCTATACGTAACCACCATCAGCAACACGCCCATGTCACTCCTATAACATGTTCATTCTATGTTACAACTGCGTCTGATTTAGTGATGAGCAGGTTCGGTTCCTCGGAAACCAAACCCCCCCCGAACTTCACCCATTTTACACGGGTCCGAGGCATACTCGGATTCTCCCGTATGGCTCGGTTAAACCGAGCGCGCCCGAACGTCATCATCCCGCGGTCGGATTCTCGCGAGATTCGTATTCTATATAAGGAGCCGCGCGTCGCCGCCATTTTCACTCGTGCATTGGAAATGTTAGGGAGAGGACGTGGCTGGCGTCCTCTCCGTTTATTAATGTTGCTGCAAATATTTGTGCTTATTGCTTAATTGTGGGGACTGGGGAGCAGCTGTATTATATAGGAGGAGTACAGTGCAGAGTTTTGCTGATCAGTGACCACCAGTTTTATCCGTTCTCTGCCTGAAAAATGCTCCATATCTGTGCTCAGTGTGCTGCATATATCTGTGCTCACACTGCTTTATTGTGGGTACTGGGGACCACCAGTATTATATAGGATGAGTACAGTGCAGAGTTTTGCTGACAGTGACCACCAGTATATATAGCAGTACGTTACGGAAGGCCACTGCTCTACCTACCTCTGTGTCGTCAAGTATACTATCCATCTAGATTCTATACCTGTGGTGCATTTTAGTTTTGCAGTTTGCTGACAGTGACCACCAGTATATATAGCAGTACGGTACGGAAGGCCACTGCTCTACCTACCTCTGTGTCGTCAAGTATACTATCCATCTAGATTCTATACCTGTGGTGCATTTCAGTTGTGCGCAGTATATATAGTAGTAGGCCATTGCTATTGATACTGGCATATAATTCCACACATTAAAAAATGGAGAACAAAAATATGGGAGGTTAAAATAGGGAAAGATCAAGATCCACTTCCACCTCGTGCTGAAGCTGCTGCCACTAGTCATGGCCGAGACGATGAAATGCCATCAACGTCGTCTGCCAAGGCCGATGCCCAATGTCATAGTAGAGAGCATGTAAAATCCAAAAAACAAAAAGTTCAGTAAAATGACCCGAAAATCAAAATTGAAAGCGTCTGATGAGAAGCGTAAACTTGCCAATATGCCATTTACGACACGGAGTGGCAAGGAACGGCTGAGGCCCTGGCCTATGTTCATGGCTAGTGGTTCAGATTCACATGAGGATGGAAGCACTCATCCTCTCGCTAGAAAAAAAGAAAAGACTTAAGCTGGCAAAAGCACAGCAAAGAACTGTGCGTTCTTCTAAATCACAAATCCCCAAGGAGAGTCCAATTGTGTCGGTTGCGATGCCTGACCTTCCCAACACTGGACGGGAAGAGCTTGCGCCTTCCACCATTTGCACGCCCCCTGCAAGTGCTGGAAGGAGCACCCGCAGTCCAGCTCCTGATAGTCAAATTGAAGATGTCACTGTTGAAGTACACCAGGATGAGGATATGGGTGTTGCTGGTGCTGAGGAGGAAATTGACAAGGAGGATTCTGATGGTGAGGTGGTTTGTTTAAGTCAAGCACCCGGGGAGACACCTGTTGTCCGTGGGACGAATATGGCCATTGACATGCCTGGTCAAAATACAAAAAAAAAAAAAAAAAAAATCACCTCTTCGGTGTGGAATTATTTCAACACAAATGCGGACAACAGGTGTCAAGCCGTGTGTTGCTTTTGTCAAGCTGTAATAAGTAGGGGTAAGGACGTTAACCACCTAGGAACATCCTCCCTTATACGTCACCTGGACCGCATTCATCATAAGTAAGTGACAAGTTCAAAAACTTTGGATGACAGCGGAAGCAGTCCACTGACCACTAAATCCCTTCCACTTGTAACCAAGCTCCTGCAAACCACACCACCAACTCCCTCAGTGTCAATTTCCACCTTACACAGGAAAGCCAATAGTCCTGCAGGCCATGTCACTGGCAAGTCTGACGAGTCCTCTCCTGCCTGGGATTCCTCCGATGCATCCTTGAGTGTAACGCCTACTTCTGCTGGCGCTGCTGTTGTTGCTGCTGGGAGTCGATAGTCATCCCAGAGGGGAAGTCGGAAGACCACTTGTACTACTTCCAGTAAGAAATTGACTGTCCAACAGTCCTTTGCGACGAAGATGAAATATCACAGCAGTCATCCTGCTGCAAAGCGGATAACTCAGGTCTCGTCAGCCTGGGTGGGGAGAAACGTGTGTCCGGTATCCGTTAATTCACAGGCAACTAGAGACTTGATTGAGGTACTGTGTCCCCGGTACCAAATACCATCTAAGTTCCATTTCTCTAGGCAGGCGATACCGAAAATGTACACAGACCTCAGTAAACCCGTGTCCTAAAAAATGCAGTTGTACCCAATGTCCACTTAACCACGGACATGTGGACAAGTGGAGCAGGGCAGACTCAAGACTATATGACTGTGACAGCCCACTGGGTAGATGTATTGCCTCCAGCAGCAAGAACAGCAGCGGCAGCACCAGTAGCAGCATCTCGCAAACACCAACTCGATCCTAGGCAGGCTACGCTTTGTATCACTGCTTTCCATAAGAGGCACACAGCTGACAACCTCTTACGGAAACTGAGGAACATCATCGCAGAATGGCTTACCCCAATTGAACTCTCCTGGGGATTTGTGACATCGGACAACGCCACCAATATTGTGCGTGCATTACATCTGGGCAAATTCCAGCACGTCCCATGTTTTGCACATACATTGAATTTGGTGGTGCAGAATTATTTAAAAAATGACAGGGGCGTGCAAGAGATGCTGTCGGTGGCCCGAAAAATTGTGGGCCACTTTCGGCATTCAGCCACCGCGTGCCGAAGACTGGAGCACCAGCAAACAGTCCTGAACCTGCCCTGCCATCATCTGAAGCAAGAGGTGGTAACGAGGTGGAATTCAACCCTCTATATGCTTCAGAGGATGGAGGAGCAGCAAAAGGCCATTCAAGCCTATACATCTGCCCACGATATAGGCAAAGGAGGGGGAATGCACCTGACTCAAGCGCAGTGGAGAATGATTTCAACGTTGTGCAAGGTTCTGCAACCCTTTGAACTTGCCACACGTGAAGTCAGTTCAGACACTGCCAGCCTGAGTCAGGTCATTCCCCTCATCAGGCTTTTGCAGAAGAAGCTGGAGACATTGAAGGAGGAGCTAAAACAGAGCGATTCCGCTAGGCATGTGGGACTTGTGGATGGAGCCCTTAATTCGCTTAACCAGGATTCACGGGTGGTCAATCTGTTGAAATCAGAGCACTACATTTTGGCCACCGTGCTCGATCCTAGATTTAAAACCTACGTTGTATCTCTCTTTCCGGCAGACTCAAGTCTGCAGAGGTTCAAAGACCTGCTGGTGAGAAAATTGTCAAGTCAAGCGAAACGTGACCCGTCAACAGCTCCTCCTTCACATTCTCCCGCAACTGGGGGTGAGAGGAAAAGGCTAAGAATTCCGAGCCCACCTGCTGGCGGTGATGCAGAGCAGTCTGGAGCGAGTGCTGACATCTGGTCCGGACTGAAGGACCTGCCAACGATTACTGACATGTCGTCTACGGTCACTGCATATGATTCTGTCACCATTGAAAGAATGGTGGAGGATTATATGAGTGACCGCATCCAAGTAGGCACGTCAGACAGTCCGTACGTATACTGGCAGGAAAAAGAGGCAATTTGGAGGCCCTTGCACAAACTGCCTTTATTCTACATAAGTTGCCCTCCCTCCAGTGTGTACTCCAAAAGAGTGTTTAGTGCAGCCGCTCACCTTGTCAGCAATCGGCGTACGAGGTTACTTCCAGAAAATGTGGAGATGATGATGTTCATCAAAATGAATTATAATCAATTCTTCCGTGGAGACATTCACCAGCAATTGCCTCCAGAAAGTACACAGGGATCTGAGATGGTGGATTCCCGTGGGGATGAATTAATAATCTGTGAGGAGGGGGATGTACACACAGTGAAAGGGGTGAGGAATCGGAGGATGATGATGAGGTGGACATCTTGCCTCTGTAGAGCCAGTTTGTGCAAGGAGAGATTGATTGCTTCTTTTTTTTGGGGGGGCCAAACCAACCAGTCATTTCAGTCACAGTCGTGTGGCAGACCCTGTCGCTGAAATGATGGGTTCGTTAAAGTGTGCATGTCCTGTTTATACAACATAAGGGTGGGTGGGAGGGCCCAAGGACAATTCCATCTTGCACCTCTTTTTTCTTTCATTTTTCTTTGCATCATGTGCTGTTTGGGGACTATTTTTTTTTAAGTGCCATCCTGTCTAACACTGCAGTGCCACTCCTAGATGGGCCAGGTGTTTGTGTCGGCCACTTGTGTTGCTTAGCTTAGCCATCCAGCGACCTCGGTGCAAATTTTAGGACTAAAAATAATATTGTGAGGTGTTCAGAATAGACTGAAAATGAGTGTAAATTATGGTTATTGAGGTTAATAATACTATAAGATCTAAATGACCCCCAAATTCTATGATTTAAGCTGTTTTTGAGGTTTTTTTTGTAAAATAACACCCGAATCCGACAACATTTTTTCAGGGAGGTTTTGGCAAAACGCGTCCGAATCCAAAACACGGCCGCGGAACCAAATCCAAAACCCAAAAAATTTCTGGTGCACATCTCTAGTCCGATTAGACAACTGCCTGTAACCGCCTAAGAACGCCCAACAGCAATACCGGCAGTTTTGTTGGGCAGTGTGTGAGGAGGTGCTCTGTGTACAGGGAGCTGTGCGTCAGGGTGTGAGGTGCTGGGTACAGGGGGCTGCATCTGAGGTGCTGGTGAGGGGCTGGGTGCAAGGGGCTGTGTGTCAGTGTGTGTGGTGCTGGGTACAGGGGGGCAGTGAGTGAGGTACTGTGTCAGTGTGCGAGGGGCTGGGTGCAGGGGGCAGTATGTGTGTGTGGTGCTGGGTGCAGGGGTCTGTGTGTGTGGTGCTGGGTGCAGGGGTCTGTGTGTGAGGTGCTAGGTACAGGGGCAGTGTTTCAGGGGCTGGTGTGGTGCAGGTGGCTGTGTGTCTGGTGCTGGGTGCAGGTGGCTGTGTGTCTGGTGCTGGGTGCAGGTGGCTGTGTGTCTGGTGCTGGGTGCAGGTGGCTGTGTGTCTGGTGCTGGGTGCAGGTGGCTGTGTGTGTGTGGTGCTGGGTACAGGGGGCTGTGTGTGTGTGG
>NC_086444.1:730715504-730785504 GCF_028390025.1 Pseudophryne corroboree | reverse complement strand
AAACTGTGTCAGTGCGTGTTGTGGGCTGCAGCCAGGGTAGTCCTCTCCATGGTGGCCGTGCTTCCCACCCGCCTTCCCCCACAACGCCAGACTGTTTAATCTTTTCTAAGGACAGCTGCTGCCACAGCGCAGCCGCAGACTGGACTCGCTGGAGCCGTGGCTATGAAGCTGCTGGGTGCCGCCCACTATGTAAATAACCCAAACGCAGTGAGAGGCCAGGTATCACACATATCCAAGCTGGTGGCCTCTCACTGCGCTGGCTGTGGCTGGGTTATTAGCATAGTGGGCGGCATCCAGCAGCTTCACAGCCACGGCTCCAGCGAGTCCAGCCTGCACTGTGGCAGCAGCTGTACTTAGAAAAGATGAAACGGCCTGGTATTGTGGAGGAAGCCAGAAGGTCGGCCATAAATCTTAAGCATTAAATTGTACTTTTAGTTTCCATACAAAATGATGCAATATTTGTACTTTTACATATTTAGGGAGACATTACGGCTGATAGTGTACGGGATGTACATGTCCAAATGGTACTGGCCACGCCCCACAGCACTGGTCACACCCCCTCTGCTTCTCATAATAGGCCCTTGAAGATTTTCTGCCCAAGGCCTATGAGGCCCTTAATCCGGCCCTGCACGCATGGATGGTTTTGCAGTGCCCATTCTAATAGAGCCCATTCTTCAGTTTTGAAGGATGGCCTTTCCCATGTCCATCTACCAGGCTAGCTCAAGCACGTCTTTATTCATGTTGGTTGTAGCCAAGTAGCGTACTAATGGGGACATTCTGACCCATTCGCACGCTGCGTTTCATCGCAGCAAATGCGAACGGGTCAGAACTGCGCATGCGCAGCATTGCCCGGCGATGCCGGGCAGCGACACAGTGTATGAAGAAAGCGGTCGCAGCGGCGACCACAAGAAGATTGACAGGAGGAAGACATTTCGGGGCATCAACTCACCGTTTTCCGGGCGTGGAGATCCGAACGCAGGCATGTCCAGGCGTTTGGAGGGCGGATGTCTGACGTCAATTCCGGGACCTTCATCGCTGGATCCATAGCACAGGGTAAGTAACTGCAGGGCTAGTCTTGTTTTACACAAAACTGTTTTAGCATAGCAGGACTGCACAAGTGATCACAGCCCTGCTATGCTAAAATACACTCCCCCATAGGCGTCTAGTTGATCGCACGAGCAGGAAAAAGTTGCTACGTGCGATCAACTCAGAATAACCCCCTTTATAATAGTGAGAACAATGCTTCAGAGGGAGAGCACTTGAGGCAGACTTCCTGGGAGGGAGGGAGTATGCAGTTCTCTTTCCTACCACTGTAGGGTATAAAATCTTTACTTTGTATAACTCTAATGGTAATGTGCTGACTTCAGCAAAACTTGTCATACAACATATAGGGGGCCCTTGTGGTCACCCACAGAAGTACTGTCATCATAGATACCGCCAACTGAAGGCACTGAGGAAGTTACTTAAATGAAGAACAACTGATGATACTTTGTGTTCTTCATTTAAATTTCCCTCTAATGGACTCATTTGGGTGAAAACTTAAGTTTTTTGTTTTTTTAATTTTACAGTTACATTTTTCTTCTCTTCATTTATTATTGGTAGATACGCCACATAGTGCAGTCATTTTTACTAAAAGGTTTGCGCATAGTGGTTATTAGGATATAGTGCTTTCACATTTTAAAGTTTCCCTGGGTATCATTAGCAGTGAGCAATGTTCTACAATTTACACTGTATTTCCTGCGTTTAGCTTGTGTTTGTGCTACAATGTATGCATTTTCCCGTGTGATATTCTATTCACCTATTATCTCAGATCTGCACTTTTGTCCATTCTCAATAAAAACAGACTACGATTGGGTGAAAAAAAAAATAAGATTTTAAACCTACCGGTAAATCTATTTCTCCTAGTCCGTAGAGGATGCTGGGGACTCCGTAAGGACCATGGGGTATAGACGGGCTCCGCAGGAGATAGGGCACCTAAAAAGAACTTTGACTATGGGTGTGCACTGGCTCCTCCCTCTATGCCCCTCCTCCAGACCTCAGTTAGAGAACTGTGCCCAGAGGAGATGGACAATACAAGGCAGGATTTAGAAATCCAAGGGCAAGATTCATACCAGCCCACACCAATCATACCATGTAACCTGGATCATACATAACCAGTTAACCGTATGAACAATAACAGTAACGGTCCAAGACCGATTCCAACTGTAACAGAACCCTTATGTAAGCAACAACTATATACAAGTCTTGTAGAGTTTCCGCACTGGGACGGGCGCCCAGCATCCTCTACGGATTAGGAGAAATAGATTTACCGGTAGGTTTAAAATCTTATTTTCTCTTACGTCCTAGAGGATGCTGGGGACTCCGTAAGGACCATGGGGTTTATACCAAAGCATCCAATCGGGCGGGAGAGTGCGTATGACTCTGCAGCACCGACTGAGCAAACGCTAGGTCCTCATCAGCCAGGGTATCAAACTTGTAGAATTTAGCAAAAGTGTTTGACCCCGACCAAGTCGCCGCTCGGCAAAGCTGTAATGCCGAGACGCCTCGGGCAGCCGCCCAAGAAGAACCCACCTTCCTAGTGGAATGGGCCTTAACCGAATTTGGTATCGGCAATCCAGCCGTAGAATGAGCCTGCTGAATCGTATTACAGATCCAGCGAGCAATAGTCTGCTTCGAAGCAGGTGCGCCAATCTTAGCAGCATACAGGACAAACAGAGCCTCTGTTTTCCTAATTCTAGCCGTCCTGGCTACATAAATCTTTAAGGCCCTGACTACGTCCAGGGATCTGGAATCCTCCAGGTCACTTGTAGCCACAGGCACCACAATAGGTTGATTCATATGGAATGAAGAAACCACTTTAGGCAAAAATTGCGGACGTGTCCTCAATTCAGCTCGATCCACATGAAAAATCAAGTAGGGGCTCTTGTGTGACAAAGCCGCCAATTCTGACACTCGCCTTGCTGATGCTAAGGCCAACAACATGACCACCTTCCAGGTAAGAAATTTCAACTCAACCTTGTTAAGGGGTTCAAACCAGTGTGATTTTAGGAACTGCAACACCACGTTCAGGTCCCATGGTGCCACTGGAGGCACAAAAGGGGGCTGGATGTGCAGCACTCCCTTTACAAACGTCTGGACTTCTGCAAGAGAAGCCAATTCCTTCTGACAGAAAATCGAGAGGGCCGAAATCTGTACCTTAACAGAGCCTAATTTCAGGCCCATATCCACTCCTGTCTGTAGGAAGTGGAGAAAACGACCCAGATGAAAATCCTCCGTAGGTGCATTCTTGGTCTCACACCAAGACACATATTTTCGCCAGATACGGTGATAGTGCTTTACAGTCACCTCCTTCCTAGCCTTTATTAAAGTAGGGATGACCTCTTCCGGAATCCCCTTTTTCGCTAGGATTCGGCGTTCAACCGCCATGCCGTCAAACGTAACCGCGTTAAGTCTTGAAATACACAGGGCCCCTGTTGCAACAGGTCTTCCCTCAGAGGAAGAGGCCAGGGATCTCCTGTGAGCATCTCTTGTAGATCCGAGTACCAGGCCCTTCGAGGCCAGTCTGGGACAATGAGTATCGTCTGTACTCTTCTTCGTCTTATGATCCTCAACACTTTTGTGATGAGAGGAAGAGGAGGAAACACGTAGACCGATTTGAACACCCACGGTGTTACCAGAGCGTCTACTGCTACTGCCTGATGGTCCCGAGACCTGGCACAATACCTCCGAAGCTTCTTGTTGAGGCGTGACGCCATCATGTCTATTTGAGGAGTTCCCCAAAGACGCGTTACGTCTGCAAAGACTTCTTGATGAAGTCCCCACTCTCCTGGATGGAGATCGTGTCTGCTGAGGAAGTCTGCTTCCCAGTTGTCCACTCCCGGAATGAAGACAGCCGACAGAGCGCTCACGTGATTTTCCGCCCAGCGAAGAATCCTGGTGGCTTCCGCCATCGCGACTCTACTTCTTGTCCCGCCTTGGCGGTTCACATGAGCCACTGCTGTGATATTGTCTGATTGAATCAGAACCGGTAGGTTTCGAAGAAGACTCTCCGCTTGTCGAAGGCCGTTGTAAATGGCCCTGAGTTCCAACACATTGATGTGTAGACAGGACTCCTGGTCTGACCACAGTCCCTGAAAATTTCTTCCTTGTGTGACTGCTCCCCATCCTCGGAGGCTCGCGTCCATGGTAACCAGGATCCAATCCTGAATTCCGAACCTGCGACCCTCTAGCAGGTGAGTACTTTGCAACCACCACAGGAGAGACACCCTGGCCCCTGGGGACAGAGTTATTTTCCAATGTAAGTGCAGATGGGACCCGGACCACTTGTCCAGAAGGTCCCATTGAAAGGTCCTTGCATGCAACCTTCCGAAGGGAATGGCCTCGTAGGCCGCCACCATTTTTCCCAGAACTCGAGTGCATTGGTGAACGGACACCCTTTTCGTTTTTAGCAGGTCTCTGACTATGTTCTGGATGTCCTGGGCTTTCTCCAGTGGGAGAAAGACCTTCATTTGTTCTGTATCCAGTATCATACCTGGGAACGTTAGTCGAGTTGTCGGAATCAACTGTGACTTCGGTAGATTTAGAATCCACCGTGTTGCTGGAGCACTCTCAGAGAGAGCGCCACACTGCTCAGCAATTTCTCCCTTGATCTCGCTTTTATCAGGAGATCGTCCAAGTATGGGATAATTGTGACTCCATGCTTGCGCAGGACCACCATAATTTCCGCCATTATCTTGGTGAAAATCCTCGGGGCCGTGGAGAGCCCAAACGGCAACGTCTGAAATTGGTAATGACAATCCTGTAGAGCGAATCTTAGGTATTCCTGATGGGGGGGAATCTATGGGGACATGAAGGTACGCATCCTTTATGTCCAGAGACACCATAAACTCCCCCTCCTCCATATTGGCTATTATCGCTCTGAGTGATTCCATTTTGAATTTGAATCTTTTTATGTACAGGTTTAGGGATTTCAGATTCAAAATAGGTCTGACCGAACCGTCCGGTTTTGGGACCACAAATAGGGTTGAGTAGTAACCTCTTCCCTGCTGGTTCAGGGAAACCCTGATTATTACTTGCTGTAGACACAGCGTTTGAATTGCAGCTAAGACTACATCCCGTTCCGATGTGGAAGCTGGTAGGGCCGATTTGAAAAATCGGCGCGGGGGCACCTCCTCGAATTCCAGTTGGTAACCCTGGGAAACTATTTCCAACACCCAAGGATTCAGGCCTGAGCTGACCCAGGCCTGGCTGAAAAGTCGAAGACGTGCCCCCACCGTTGCGGACTCCCTCAGGGGAGCCCCAGCGTCATGCTGTGGGCTTTGGAGTAGCCGGGGAGGACTTTTGTTCCTGGGCACCTGCCGAAGCAGGTGCTCTTTTGCCTCTGCCCTTACCTCTGGCGAGGAAGGAGGATCCCCGACCTCTTCTGGGCTTGTGCGACCGAAAGGACTGCATCTGATAGGGTGGTACTTTCTTTTGCTGTTGGGGAATAAATGGTAAAAAGTTTGATTTACCTGCTGTAGCTGTGGAAACCAGGTCTGTGGGCTAGAGTTAGGAATATAGTATCCTTATCCATCTTATCAAAATCAGCTGTCAGCTCATCTGTCCAAGCTGAAATCGCGCTACACACCCATGCCGACGCAATTGTCGGTCTAAGGACTGCTCCAGTATGAGAATAAAATAAGAATTTACTTACCGATAATTCTATTTCTCATAGTCCGTAGTGGATGCTGGGGACTCCGAAAGGACCATGGGGAATAGCGGCTCCGCAGGAGACTGGGCACATCTAAAGAAAGCTTTAGGACTATCTGGTGTGCACTGGCTCCTCCCCCTATGACCCTCCTCCAAGCCTCAGTTAGGATACTGTGCCCGGACGAGCGTACACAATAAGGAAGGATTTTGAATCCCGGGTAAGACTCATACCAGCCACACCAATCACACCGTACAACTTGTGATCTGAACCCAGTTAACAGCATGATAACAGAGGAGCCTCTAGAAAAGATGGCTCACTACAGCAATAACCCGATTTTTTTTGGTAACAATAACTATGTACCAGTATTGCAGACAATCCGCACTTGGGATGGGCGCCCAGCATCCACTACGGACTATGAGAAATAGAATTATCGGTAAGTAAATTCTTATTTTCTCTAACGTCCTAAGTGGATGCTGGGGACTCCGTAAGGACCATGGGGATTATACCAAAGCTCCCAAACGGGCGGGAGAGTGCGGATGACTCTGCAGCACCAAATGAGAGAACTCCAGGTCCTCCTCAGCCAGGATATCAATTTTGTAGAATTTTACAAACGTATTTGCTCCTGACCAAGTAGCTGCTCGGCAAAGTTGTAAAGCCGAGACCCCTCGGGCAGCCGCCCAAGATGAGCCCACCTTCCTTGTGGAGTGGGCATTTACAGATTTTTGGCTGTGGCAGGCCTGCCACAGAATGTGCAAGCTGAATTGTACTACAAATCCAACGAGCAATAGTCTGCTTAGAAGAAGGAGCACCCAGCTTGTTGGGTGCATACAGGATAAACAGCGAGTCAGATTTCCTGACTCCAGCCGTCCTGGAAACATATATTTTCAGGGCCCTGACAACGTCTAGCAACTTGGAGTCCTCCAAGTCCCTAGTAGCCGCAGGCACCACATATAGGTTGGTTCAGGTGAAACGCTGAAACCACCTTAGGGAGAAAACTGAGGACGAGTCCTCAATTCCGCCCTGTCCGAATGGAAAATCAGATAAGGGCTTTTTCAGGATAAAGCCGCCAATTCTGACACGCGCCTGGCCCAGGCCAGGGCCAACAGCATGACCACTTTCCATGTGAGATATTTTAACTCCACAGATTTAAGTGGTTCAAACCAATGTGACTTTTGGAACCCAAAACTACATTGAGATCCCAAAGTGCCACTGGAGGCACAAAAGGAGGCTGTATATGCAGTACCCCTTTTACAAACGTCTGAACTTCAGGGACTGAAGCTAGTTCTTTTTGGAAGAAAATTGACAGGGCCGAAATTTGAACCTTAATGGACCCCAATTTCAGGCCCATAGACACTCCTGTTTGCAGGAAATGTAGGAATCGACCAGTTGAATTTCCTCCGTCGGGCCTTACTGGCCTCGCACCACGCAACATATTTTCGCCAATTGCGGTGATAATGTTTTTGCGGTTACATCCTTCCTGGCTTTGATCAGGATAGGGATGACTTCATCCGGAATGCCTTTTTTCCTTCAGGATCCGGCGTTCAACCGCCATGCCGTCAAACGCAGCCGCGGTAAGTCTTGGAACAGACAGGGTCCTTGCTGGAGCAGGTCCCTTCTTAGAGGTAGAGGCCACGGATCCTCCGTGAGCATCTCTTGAAGTTCCGGTTACCAAGTCCTTCTTGGCCAATCCGGAGCCACGAATATAGTGCTTACTCCTCTCCATCTTATCAATCTCAGTACCTTGGGTATGAGAGGCAGAGGAGGGAACACATACCCTGACTGGTACACCCACGGTGTTACCAGAGCGTCTACAGCTATTGCCTGAGGGTCCCTGGACCTGGCGCAATATCTGTCGAGTTTTTCCCAACGGTTTATAATCATGTGGAAGACTTCTGGATGAAGTCCCCACTCTCCCGGGTGGAGGTCGTGCTGAGGAAGTCTGCTTCCCAGTTGTCCACTGCCGACAGTGCTATCACATGATTTTCCGCCCAGCGAAGAATCCTTGCAGCTTCTGCCATTGCCCTCCTGCTTCTTGTGCCACCCTGTCTGTTTACGTGGGTGACTGCCGTGATGTTGTCCGACTGGATCAACACCGGCTGACCTTGAAGCAGAGGTCTTGCTAAGCTTAGAGCATTGTAAATGTCCCTTAGCTTCAGGATATTTATGTGAAGTGATGTCTCCAGGCTTGACCATAAGCCCTGGATATTCCTTCCCTGTGTGACTGCTCCCCAGCCTCGCAGGCTGGCATCCGTGGTCACCAGGACCCAGTCCTGAATGCCGAATCTGCGGCCCTCTAGAAAATGAGCACTCTGCAACCACCACAGGAGGGACACCCTTGTCCTTGGTGACAGGGTTATCCGCTGATGCATCTGAAGATGCGACCTGGACCATTTGTCCAGCAGGTCCCACTGGAAAGTTCTTGCGTGGAATCTGCCGAATGGGATTGCTTCGTAGGAAGCCACCATTTTACCCAGAACCCTTGTGCATTGATGCACTGAGACTTGGCTCGGTTTTAGGAGGTTCCTGACTAGCTCGGATAACTCCCTGGCTTTCTCCTCCGGGAGAAACACCTTTTTCTGGACTGTGTCCAGGATCATCCCTAGGAACAGAACACAAGTCGTCGGAACCAGCTGCGATTTTGGAATATTGAGAATCCAATCGTGCTGCCGCAACACTACCTGAGATAGTGCTACACCGACCTCCAACTGTTCCCTGGATCTTACCCTTATCAGGGAATTGTCCAAGTAAGGGATAACTAAAATTCCCTTCCTTCGAAGGAATATCATCATTTCGGCCATTACCTTGGTAAAGACCCGGGGTGCCGTGGACCATCCATACGGCAGCGTCTGAACTGATAGTGACAGTTCTGTACCATAAACCTGAGGTACCCTTGGTGAGAAGGGTAAATTTTGACATGAAGGTAAGCATCCTTGATGTCCCGAGACATCATGTAGTCCCCTTCTTCCAGGTTCGCAATCACTGCTCTGAGTGACTCAATCTTGAATTTGAACCTCTGTATGTAAGTGTTCAAAGATTTTAGATTTAGAATCGGTCTCACCGAGCCGTCCGGCTTCGGTACCACAACAGTGTGGAATAATACCCCGTTCCCTGTTGCAGGAGGGGTATCTTGATTATCACCTGCTGGGAATACAGCTTGTGAATGGCTTCCAAAACTGTCTCCCTGTCAGAAGGAGACATCGGTAAAGCCGACTTTAGGAAACGGCGAGGGGGAGACGTCTCGAATTCTAATTTGTACCCCTGAGATATCACCTGAAGGATCCAGGGGTCTACTTGCGAGTGAGCCCACTGCGCGCTGAAATTCATTGAGACGGGCCCCCCACCGTGCCTGATTCTGCTTGTAAAGCCCCAGCGTATACTGAGGGCTTGGCAGAGGCGGGAGAGGGTTTCTGTTCCTGGGAACTGGCTGATTTCTGCAGCCTTTTACTTCTCCCTCTGTCACGGGGCAGAAATGAGGAACCTTTTGCCCGCTTGTCCACGAAAAGACTGCGCCTGATAATACGGCGTCTTCTCATGTTGAGAGGCGACCTGGGGTACAAACGTGGATTTCCCAGCTGTTGCCGTGGCCACCAGGTCTGAAAGACCGACCCCAAATAACTCCTCCCCTTAATAAGGCAATACTTCCAAATGCCGTTTGGAATACGCATCACCTGACCACTGACGTGTCCATAACTGGTAGAAATGGACAACGCACTTAGACTTGATGCCAGTCGGCAAATATTCCGCTGTGCATCACGCATATATAGAAATGCATCTTTTAAATGCTCTATAGGCAAAAATATACTGTCCCTATCTAGGGTATCAATATTTTCAGTCAGGGAATCCGACCACGCCAACCCAGCACTGCACATCCAGGCTGAGGCGATTGCTGGTCGCAGTATAACACCAGTATGTGTGTAAATACATTTTAGGATACCCTCCTGCTTTCTATCAGCAGGATCCTTAAGGGCGGCCATCTCAGGAGAGGGTAGAGCCCTTACAAGCGTGTGAGCGCTTTATCCACCCTAGGGGGTGTTTCCCAACGCACCCTAACCTCTGGCGGGAAAGCATATAATGCCAATAACATTTTAGAAATTATCAGTTGTTATCGGGGGAAAACCACGCATCATCACACACCTCATTTAATTTCTCAGATTCAGGAAAACTACAGGTAGTTTTTCCTCACCGAACATAATAGCCCTTTTTGGTGGTACTCGTATTATCAGAAATGTGTAAAACATTTTTCATTGCCTCAATCATGTAACGTGTGGCCCTACTGGAAGTCACATTTGTCTCTTCACCGTCGACACTGGAGTCAGTATCCGTGTCGGCGTCTATATCTGCCATCTGAGGTAACGGGCGCTTTAGAGCCCCTGACGGCATATGAGACGTCTGGACAGGCACAAGCTGAGTAGCCGGCTGTCTCATGTCAACCACTGTCTTTTATACAGAGCTGACACTGTCACGTAATTTCTTCCAACAGTTCATCCACTCAGGTGTCGACCCCCTAGGGGGTGACATCACTATTACAGGCAATCTGCTCCGTCTCCACATCATTTTTCTCCTCATACATGTCGACACAAAAGTACCGACATACAGCACACACACAGGGAATGCTCTGATAGAGGACAGGACCCCACTAGCCCTTTGGGGAGACAGAGGGAGAGTTTGCCAGCACACACCAGAGCGCTATATATATATACAGGGATAACCTTATATAAAAGTGTTTTTCCCCTTATATATAGTTAATACTGCGCCTAATTTGTGCCCCCCTCTCTTTTTTAACCCTTTCTGTAGTGTAGTGACTGCAGGGGAGAGCCAGGGAGCTTCCCTCCAACGGAGCTGTGAGGGAAAATGGCGCCAGTGTGCTGAGGAGATAAGGCCGCCGATAAGGGGGCGGAGCCTATCTCCCGTTTTTCTATGTATTCTGGCAGGGGTTAAATGCATCCATATAGCCCAGGAGCTATATGTGATGCATTTTTTTTGCCATCCAAGGTGTTTTTATTGCGTCTCAGGGCGCCCCCCCCAGCGCCCTGCACCCTCAGTGACCGGAGTGTGAAGTGTGCTGAGAGCAATGGCGCACAGCTGCAGTGCTGTGCGCTACCTTGTTGAAGACAGGACGTCTTCTGCCGCCGATTTTCCGGACCTCTTCTGCCTTCTGGCTCTGTAAGGGGGCCGGCGGCGCGGCTCTGGGACCCATCCAAGCTGGGCCTGTGATCGTCCCTCTGGAGCTAATGTCCAGTAGCCTAAGAAGCCCAATCCACTCTGCACGCAGGTGAGTTCGCTTCTTCTCCCCTTAGTCCCTCGATGTAGTGAGCCTGTTGCCAGCAGGTCTCACTGAAAATAAAAAACCTAAACTAAAACTTTCACTAAGAAGCTCAGGAAAGCCCCTAGTGTGCACCCTTCTCGTTCGGGCACAGAGATCTAACTGAGGCTTGGAGGAGGGTCATAGGGGGAGGAGCCAGTGCACACCAGATAGTCCTAAAGCTTTCTTTAGATGTGCCCAGTCTCCTGCGGAGCCCGTCTATACCCCATGGTCCTTACGGAGTCCCCAGCATCCACTTAGGACGTTAGAGAAATACACTTTAAGGTAGTCTCTTGCCTGCGATCTGCAGGGTCCCTAAGGGCAGCTGTGTCAGGAGACGGTAGCGCCACTTTCTTGGACAAGCGCGTCAGGGCCTTGTCCACAGTGGGAAGTGATTCCCAACGCTCCCTGTCCTGTTTAGGGAAGGGGTATGCCATATAAATTCTTTTGGGTATCTGCGGTCTCTTTTTCCGGAGTCTCACAAGCTTTTTCAAAGAAATCATTTAGTTCATGAGATGTGGGAAAATTTATAATCTGTTTCTTTCCCTTAAACATGTGCACCCCCTTGTGTCAGGGACCGAGGGTTCATCCGCAATATGCAACACATCCCTTATTGCCGCAATCATACACTGAATGCTTTTTGTCACCCTAGGGTGCAATTTCACTTTGTCATAGTCGACACTGGAATCAGAGTCCGTGTCGGTAGTAGTGTCTTGTGTTAAGGGACGCTTTTGAGACCCCGACGGGCCCTGTGAGTCGGTCCAATCCGAGGATTGACCCCCTGATGTCCCCCCTAATTCAGCCTTATCAAGCCTCTTATGTAAGGATGCCACACTTGCATTCAACATATGCCACATGTCCATCCATTCCTGAGTCGGCACAACCGACGGGGACACACCACTCATTTGATCCACCTCCTCCTTGGAAAAGCCTTCCGCTTCAGACATGTCGACACCACGTACCGACACCCCACACACACACACAGGGATTAACCTATAAGGGGACAAAACCCCAACGAGGCCCTTAGGAGAGACAGAGAGAGAGTATGCCAGCACACACCCAGCGCTTAATACCACTGGAAAAATATTACCAGATAGCGCTTTTATATATAAAATGACCAGATTCCCACTCACTGCGCTCAAAATGCCCCCCCCTCCTCTTTTTTCCAGCCTGAATGTTCAGCAGGGGAGAGACCAGGGAGCCAGCGTTTTCCTCATGCAGCTTCTGTGGAGAAAATGGCGCTGGTTAGTGCTGTGGATCAAGCTCCGCCCACCCGACGGCAGGCTTCGGTCCCAGTGATTTTATAGAAAATGGCGGGGGATCATAGAATTACTGCCCAGCAGCCTAATCTACCTTGTCAGTGCCCAAATGTGAGGTTTATTGCTGCCCAGGGCGCCCCCCCCCCCCCGCGCCCTGCACCCTTCAGTGCTGCTCTGTGTGTGTGTGAATGGGCCTTACCTCATGAAGATCCGATGTCTTCTGCCTTCTCATACTCACCCGGCTTCTATCTTCGGCATCTGTGAGGAGGACGGCGGCGCGGCTCCGGGACGAACCCCAGGTGAGACCTGTGTTCGGACTCCCTCTGGAGCTAATGGTGTCCAGTAGCCTTAGAAACAGAGCCCAACCGTTAAGCCAGCTCTGCTTCTTTCCCCTCAGTCCCACGATGCAGGGAGCCTGTTGCAAACAGGACTCCCTGAAAATTAAAAACCTAACAAAATTCTTTTTCAACAGAAAACTCTGGAGAGCTCTCTGCAGTGCACCCATTCTCCTCTGGGCACAGTTCTCCAACGGAGGTCTGGAGGAGGGGCATAGAGGGAGGAGCCAGTGCACACCCATAGTAAAAGTTCTTTTTAGGTGCCCTATCTCCTGCGGAGCCCGTCTATACCTCATGGTCCTTACGGAGTCCCCAGCATCCTCTAGGACGTAAGAGAAAATGGAGAAGGTTCAGAGGTGTAAATTTAGGAGACAATGGAAGGCAGTCACCTCCAGTCATAAGCCCTGAAGGGAGACACTGACCTCCTCCATTGCTCCAGGTTCTGCCTTATGTGACAGAGCATGTGCCGGGCAGCGCTGCAGGTCTTCCGCCCCCCCAACCACCCCTCCCTCCTGGCTCACCCCCCTCAGTGACTTCTGGGAGAGATGACTTCTCTCGCAGGCCACCCCAGCCCACCCATCATGCCCTGCACCAAAAGCAGTGTTAGGGCGGGAAGGAGAGGAGGACAGACACAGCCGGCTGGTGAAAGTTGCTGCTCTGGAGTCAAATGTAAGTATAACGCACTTACACTCTCTCTCTCCAGTGTTGTAAAAGGGGGCTGTGTCTGGCGTGATGTGTAAATGAGAGAACTACCTGGCATAATGTGTAGAAGGGGCTCTACCTGGCGCAATATGTAAAACAGGGCTCTACCTGGAGTATGCATGTAATTGGCACTACTGTGCGACGTAATTTGAATAATGGAGACTACCGTGAGACGTAATATTAATTGGTATTATTTTGTGACCACACCCCTTCCCCATGAAGCCACACCTCTATATTCTTGCTGCAAGCCTTTGGCGCGCACTGTCTCGATTTTAAATATGGGGGCACCAATTCTTTCTGGCACAGGGCACCAAAATGTCTGGTTACGGTTCTGCTCTCCATGTCTGGGTACTGCTGGCTGGGTGGTGGAAGCGATTGTGGATTGGGGAGGGGAGGGGAGGGGGGTGAATATGAATGTGATCTGCAGGAGGTGGGGCATATCCCACAGCCGCCAGAACCAATGAGGAGAAACTTCCTCTTGAGTGCACATTCACCCCATCCTAACATCCCCTCCTCCTTGCAGCTGTACAGGCAACCACACAGGGGGTCCCCTCTAACAAGCCCAGTCAATTGGTACCCCCCCCAATCTCAGCACCCCAGGAGAGAGGGAGTGTGTGGGTGCTGCTGAGACAGGGTGTTCGTGGTGAATGAGAGTGGAGGGGAGGGGTTATCAACTATCTGACCTCTTTAGCTCTTAGTATGAACTTACACCACTGGGAAGCTTACAGCAAGATCTTCACTACACACTCACAGCGTATTTAATACATCATTCTTGCCTACCTGACCCTCTCCATGAGGGAGAAAATGCTCTGTTCCTGGACTTTCCTGGTAATGTAGGAATGCGATCACTTGTAGCGAGCTAGTTAATTGATAAGAAAGGTGTTTCACCACATTTGATGGCAATCATACATTCAGGGCTGTTTCTAGCCAATTTGGCTCCAGTGCGAGATTTAAAAATGCGCCCCCCATGACATGACATTGAGAGGGTCAGGTAGGCAAGTATGTAATACATACCTCCCAACTTGACCCTCTCCAGGAGGGAGAGAATGCTCTGCTCCTGGACTTTTCTTTTAATGTATGATATCCATTAAGCTGTTCAAAACAGGTGATGGCAAAGAAAGGCGTTTCACCACAGGTGATGGCAAGCATACACAGCAAAGCATTCTGTCCCTCCTGGAGAGGGTCATATTGGGAGGTATGTTTAATGTTTACTTCTGAGGAAATAGCTATTGTGGATTGGCTGAGAAACACATCAAGGAACACCCTTTCTTGCAGCCGAGTGACTTAGGCGGAAGCACAGTGACACAGTGGACTGGTCCCTAAATACTGGGTCTCATGCTAGCAGAGACTGCGGGACAGAGACATCCATTAAGCAGCCGAATCCGTTTGGACACACTCTAACCAGCCTGGTTAATCGGCGCCCTTGCCCTATAACATCCAGATGCGGAGACTGGAGCCGGTCAACACGTGGCTCATTATCCATTCCAGCTGGAAGATTCAAAGGCAGTGAGCCCAGAATCATTGCCGACCAGATTATTGAGGAGCCGTGGTTGTCTGGTCCAAAAGGATCCCTTGGATATCCTGGCGCTGTTTTTAACGTATGTAGGTGAAAAATTGCTATAACCCTCTATAAAAGGTGTAAATAAAATGCCTAACTGACGTTGTTTGCTTCTGGAGAAAGCCACCCTTCAGTGTGGAGAAACCGGTTAAAGAGACAAGATTCCTTGTTTGCCACAATTTGGTTACCATAATTTTGCCACACGCATTGTGCCAGCTATTTCTAGCCATTTTTAACCAGCACCAAGTCCGGGATCACATATTGCCTACACTCGCTAGTATCCGACGTGGAAAACCACAAGGAGTGCATCAGTGACTGCGAGCAGATCACTGTACCAACGTTTACCATCTTGCTGTCAGTGAGGAGACAGCCGGGCCGCCACATTTCCACAGTGGATGGGCCCGATCTCTCCCATACTCATTTGCCGCTGTCTCCATAATAAACTGAGTAAAGGGGCCTGTGGGACTGAGCAAGCTGGGGGATCCAACAGTGCCTTGCAGCCTACCCGGCCTTTTTGCTAAACCCCCGCATGTGTACTGATCCTTTGGGACTATTTACTATGCAAGTATAATACCACTATTGTGTGGACATTATATATCTTATATTTCTTACAAAGATATGAGGATAATGGTGGCAACATTGTGTTTTGTATTGACACATTTTATCTGTTACATTTTTATTAAGTAACATCATGACAGCTCCCAGGATAAAGACTTCATTTCATCTGGTTTTAGTCAGCCACAATTCATAAGTGGACCCGGTTTAAAGGGATAGTATAGTAAGCCTAATAATAAATGTTATTAGTGGCAGCATTTTGTCCACGGCCAGCATCTAGCAGATCACTCAGAAGTATCACTCTGTAAGCATTAAACAAACAAAAAACAAACTCCATTTACCCCACAGCTACCATCGATGGCAGGTAAATCATTTGGGGTTTAACATCGGAGAGACCTTAGATCAGTGGTTCTCAACCTCGGTCCTCATGTACCCCCAACAGTTCATGTTTTCCATGTCTCCTCACAGGATTGCAAGTGAAATAATTTGCTCCACCTGTGGGTATTTTATAATGTGTCAGTGAGTAATGAATACACCTGTGCAACTGCTAGGTGACCTGGAAAACATGAACTGTTGGGGGTACTTGAGGACAGAGGTTGAGAACCACTGCCTTAGATGATTGGTCAACCCTGGCTCCGAAGGTGGAGGGGGATTTTGACAGAAGCAAGAAGGGATGGTCACCATCGATGGTGATATTGTAAGTGACCATCGATAGTAGCCTACTATGCAATTGATAACCATAGGAGGTTTCACCAACTAATGGTCATAATTCCTTTTCATGGACTGACTGGCCCACGGGCCAATCAGAGCCTGGGGGCAGGGTTTTGTGTGTGTCAGGGGCTGAAGATCAGTGTCCCCGGCACCGAGGGAGGGAGGGGGGAGGAGGATTTGGTTATACTATGCCATCGATGGAGGGAAATCATCTGGTTATACCCCAACTATGGCAAAAGTATTCTACATCAACCATAAACCATCGATCATGAATCATCGATGGTCGCTGGCCATTCTTCGAAGCAAGTAATTCGGGGACTGTTGGGGCCAGGGTTTGGGTTCGTGTGACCGGTGGTTGGGAGACCTTCAGTCCCAAACCGACGGCAAGATCCCGGCTTTTAGATGGCAAGCGTAACAAAGCCCCCTGTGGGCTCGCTGCGCTGACCACACAGTGGGTACATTGGCTTGCTGCACTCGCTACAGGTTCTATTCCCACTCTATGGGTGTTGTGGACACCCGCGAGTGGGAATAGTCAGCCGACCGTTGGGCTATTCACTCTTCAGGATCCCAGCGTTGGTATAGTGACTGGGACACATAATTCTACCCCTGGCTTGGGATGCGGTTATTTAAAGGCACTATAAACTGCATATTTATACCACTAATACAGAATGTAAGTTTTCTCGCAGGTAACTGATAATAAGCAGGGAGAAGTGATTAAGTGGAAGATGATAACGCACCAGTCCATTGGCTCCTAACTGTCAAGTTACAGGCTGGGTAAGAAAAAATAAGAATTTACTTACCGATAATTCTATTTCTCGTAGTCCGTAGTGGATGCTGGGACTTCCGTAAGGACCATGGGGAATAGCGGCTCCGCAGGAGACTGGGCACAAAAGTAAAAGCTTTAGACTAGCTGGTGTGCACTGGCTCCTCCCCCTATGACCCTCCTCCAAGCCTCAGTTAGGATACTGTGCCCGGACGAGCGTACATAATAAGGAAGGATTTTGAATCCCGGGTAAGACTCATACCAGCCACACCAATCACACCGTACAACCTGTGATCTGAACCCAGTTAACAGTATGATAAACGTAGGAGCCTCTGAAAAGATGGCTCACAACAATAAACAACCCGATTTTTTTGTAACAATAACTATATACAAGTATTGCAGACAATCCGCACTTGGGATGGGCGCCCAGCATCCACTACGGACTACGAGAAATAGAATTATCGGTAAGTAAATTCTTATTTTCTCTGACGTCCTAGTGGATGCTGGGACTTCCGTAAGGACCATGGGGATTATACCAAAGCTCCCAAAAGGGCGGGAGAGTGCGGATGACTCTGCAGCACCGAATGAGAGAACTCCAGGTCCTCCTCAACCAGGGTATCGAATTTGTAAAATTTTGCAAACGTGTTTGCCCCTGACCAAGTAGCTGCTCGGCAAAGTTGTAAAGCCGAGACCCCTCGGGCAGCCGCCCAAGATGAGCCCACTTTCCTTGTGGAATGGGCTTTAACAGATTTTGGCTGTGGCAGTCCTGCCACAGAATGTGCAAGCTGAATTGTACTACAAATCCAACGAGCAATCGTCTGCTTAGAAGCAGGAGCACCCAGCTTGTTGGGTGCATACAGGATAAACAGCGAGTCAGATTTTCTGACTCCAGCCGTCCTGGAAACCTATATTTTCAGGGCCCTGACTACGTCCAACAACTTGGAGTCCTCCAAGTCCCTAGTAGCCGCAGGCACCACAATAGGTTGGTTCATGTGAAACGCTGAAACCACCTTAGGGAGAAATTGAGGACGAGTCCTCAATTCTGCCCTGTCTGAATGAAAAATTAGGTAAGGGCTTTTATCTGGAAGAAGATCGACAGGGCCGAAATCTGAACCTTAATGGATCCTAATTTTAGGCCCATAGACAGTCCTGCTTGCAGGAAATGCAGGAAACGACCCAGTTGAAATTCCTCTGTGGGGGCCTTCTTGGCCTCACACCACGCAACATATTTCCGCCAAATGCGGTGATAATGTTTCGCGGTTACATCCTTCCTGGCTTTGATCAGGGTAGGGATGACTTCATCTGGAATGCCTTTTTCCATCAGGATCCGGCGTTCAACCGCCATGCCGTCAAACGCAGCCGCGGTAAGTCTTGGAACAGACAAGGTCCCTGCTGGAGCAGGTCCTTTCTTAGAGGTAGAGGCCACGGGTCCTCCGTGAGCATCTCTTGCAGTTCCGGGTACCAAGTTCTTCTTGGCCAATCCGGAGCCACGAGTATAGTTCTTACTCCTCTCCTTCTTATGATTCTCAGTACTTTGGGTATGAGAGGCAGAGGAGGGAACACATACACCGACTGGTACACCCACGGTGTTACCAGAGCGTCCACCGCTATTGCCTGAGGGTCCCTTGACCTGGCGCAATATCTGTCCAGTTTTTTGTTGAGACGGGACGCCATCATGTCCACCTTTGGTTTTTCTCAACGGTTTACAATCACTTGGAAGACTTCTGGGTGAAGTCCCCACTCCCCCGGGTGGAGGTCGTGTCTGCTGAGGAAGTCTGCTTCCCAGTTGTCCACTCCCGGAATGAACACTGCTGACAGTGCCACCACATGATTTTCCGCCCAGCGGAGAATCCTTGCAGCTTCTGCCATTGCCCTCCTGCTTCTTGTGCCGCCCTGTCTGTTGACGTGGGCGACTGCCGTGATGTTGTCCGATTGGATCAATACCGACTGACCCTGAAGCAGAGGCCTTGCTTCACTTAGGGCATTGTAAATGGCCCTTAGTTCCAGAATATTTATGTGAAGAGACGTTTCCATGCTTGACCACAAGCCCTGGAAATTTCTTCCCTGTGTGACTGCTCCCCAGCCTCTCAGACTGGCATCCGTGGTCACCAGCATCCAATCCTGAATGCCGAATCTGCGGCCCTCTAGAAGATGAGCACTCTGTAACCACCACAGGAGAGACACCCTTGTCCTTGGAGATAGGGTTATCCGCTGATGCATCTGAAGATGCGATCCGGACCATTTGTCCAGCAGATCCCACTGAAAAGTTCTTGCATGGAATCTTCCGAATGGAATTGCTTCGTAAGAAGCCACCATTTTTCCCAGGACTCTCGTGCATTGATGCACTGACACTTAGCCTGGTTTTAGGAGGTTCCTGACTAGCTCGGATAACTCCCTGGCCTTCTCCTCCGGGAGAAACACCTTTTTCTGGACTGTGTCCAGAATCATCCCCAGGAACAGTAGACGTGTTGTTGGAATCAGCTGTGATTTTGGGATATTTAGAATCCACCCGTGCCGACGTAGCACTACCTGAGACAGTGCTACTCCGAACTCTAACTGTTTCCTGGATCTTGCCCTTATCAGGAGATCGTCCAAGTAAGGGATAATTAAGACGCCTTTTCTTCGAAGAAGAATCATCATTTCGGCCATTACCTTGGTAAAGACCCGGGGTGCCGTGGACAATCCAAACAGCAGCGTCTGAAACTGATAGACAGTTTTGAACCACAAACCTGAGGTACCCTTGTGAGAAGGGAAGATTGGGACATGGAGATAAGCATCTTTGATGTCCAGAGATACCATATAGTCCCCTTCTTCCAGGTTCGCTATCACTGCTCTGAGTGATTCCATCTTGAATTTGAACCTTTTTATGTAAGTGTTCAAGGATTTTAGATTTAAAATTGGTCTCACCGAGCCGTCCGGCTTCGGTACCACAAACAGCGTGGAATAATACCCCTTTCCCTGTTGTAGGAGGGGTACCTTGATTATCACCTGCTGGGAATACAGCTTGTGAATAGCTTCCAATACTGCCTCCCTGTCGGAGGGAGACGTTGGAAGAGCAGACTTCAGGAATCGGCGAGGGGGAGACGTCTCGAATTCCAATTTGTACCCCTGTGATACTACCTGCAGGATCCAGGGGTCCACTTGCGAGTGAGCCCACTGCGCGTTGAAATTTTTGAGACGAGCCCCCACCGTGCCTGAGTCCGCTTGTAAAGCCCCAGCGTCATGCTGAAGACTTGGCAGAAGCGGGGGAGGGCTTCTGCTCCTGGGAAGAGGCTGCCTGGTGCAGTCTTTTTCCCCTTCCTCTGCCCCGGGGCAGAAATGAGTGGCCTTTTGCCCGCTTGTTCTTATAGGAACGAAAGGACTGAGTTTGAAAAGACGGTGTCTTTTTCTGCTGAGAGGTGACCTGGGGTAAAAAGGTGGACTTTCCAGCCGTTGCCGTGGCCACCAGGTCTGATAGACCGACCCCAAATAACTCCTCCCCTTTATACGGCAATACTTCCATATGTCGTTTGGAATCTGCATCACCTGACCACTGTCGCGTCCATAACGCCCTTCTGGCAGAAATGGACATCGCACTCACTCTTGATGCCAGGGTGCAAATATCCCTCTGTGCATCTCGCATATATAGTAATGCATCCTTTAAATGCTCTATAGTTAATAAAATACTGTCCCTATCCAGGGTATCAATATTTTCAGTCAGGGAATCCGACCAAGCCACTCCAGCACTGCACATCCAGGCTGAGGCGATTGCTGGTCGCAGTATAACACCAGTATGTGTGTATATACCTTTTAGGATATTTTCCAGCCTTCTATCAGCTGGTTCCTTGAGGGCGGCCGTATCAGGAGACGGTAACGCCACCTGTTTTGATAAGCGTGTGAGCGCCTTATCTACCCTAGGGGGTGTTTCCCAACGTGCCCTAACCTCTGGCGGGAAAGGGTATAGTGCCAATAATTTGTTAGAAATCAGCAGTTTTTTATCGGGGGAAACCCACGCTTTATCACACACCTCATTTAATTCATCTGATTCAGGAAAAACTACTGGTAGTTTTTTTACACCCCGCATAATACCCTTTTTTGTGGTACTTGTAGTGTCAGAAATGTTCAATGCCTCCTTCATTGCCGTGATCATGTAACGTGTGGCCCTACTGGACATTACGTTTGTCTCCTCACCGTCGACACTGGATTCAGTATCCGTGTCTGGGTCTGTGTCGACCATCTGAGGTAACGGGCGTTTTAGCGCCCCTGACGGTGTCTGAGACGCCTGAACAGGCACTAACTGATTTGCCGGCTGTCTCATGTCGTCAACAGTTTTTTGCAAAGTGCTGACATTGTCACGTAATTCTTTAAATACGACCATCCAGTCAGGTGTCGACTCCCTAGGGGGTGACATCACTAACACAGGCAATTGCTCTGCTTCCACATCATTTTCCTCCTCATACATGTCGACACAATCGTACCGACACCCAGCACACACACAGGGAATGCTCTGATAGAGGACAGGACCCCACTAGCCCTTTGGGGAGACAGAGGGAGAGTTTGCCAGCACACACCAGAGCGCTATATATATATATATATATATATATATATATATATACAGGGATAACCTTATATAAGTGTTACTCCCTGTTATAGCTGCTGTATTTATATATTAGCTGCCAATAGTGCCCCCCCTCTCTGTTTTACCCTGTTTCTGTAGTGCAGGACTGCAGGGGAGAGTCAGGGAGCCGTCCTTCCAGCGGAGCTGTGAAAGAAAATGGCGCTTGTGTGCTGAGGAGAAAGGCTCCGCCCCCTTCACGGCGGCCTTTTCTCCCGCTTTTTTCAGGAAAACTGGCAGGGGTTAAATGCATCCATATAGCCCAGGAGCTATATGTGATGCATTTCTTTAGCCATATAAGGTTTTTACAGTGTTTTATTGCGTCTCAGGGCGCTCCCCCCAGCGCCCTGCACCCTCAGTGACCGGAGTGTGAAGTGTGCTGAGAGCAATGGCGCACAGCTGCAGTGCTGTGCGCTACCTTATTTGAAGACAGGAACGTCTTCTGCCGCCGATTTCTCCGGACCTCTTCGCTCTTCTGGCTCTGTAAGGGGGCCGGCGGCGCGGCTCCGGGACCCATCCAGGCTGAACCTGTGATCGTCCCTCTGGAGCTAATATCCAGTAGCCAAGAAGCCCAATCCACTCTGCACGCAGGTGAGTTCGCTTCTTCTCCCCTTAGTCCCACGATGCAGTGAGCCTGTTGCCAGCAGGACTCACTGAAAATAAAAAACCTATTTAAACTTTTACTTCTAAGCAGCTCAGGAGAGCCACCTAGCATGCACCCTTCTCGTTCGGGCACAAAAATCTAACTGAGGCTTGGAGGAGGGTCATAGGGGGAGGAGCCAGTGCACACCAGCTAGTCTAAAGCTTTTACTTTTGTGCCCAGTCTCCTGCAGAGCCGCTATTCCCCATGGTCCTTACGGAAGTCCCAGCATCCACTAGGACGTCAGAGAAATGGCAGGAACTGACGGACTGGTGCATTATCACCTTCCACTTGATCACTTCTCCAGGCTTAATACATTTGCCCTAGTACATGCCAGGTCTCATGCACGTTTTCAGTTGCAAAAGGCAAAATAATGTTTTAATAAACATTTAGAAGGAGGGGGGGAGGGGGGGGGGGGAGTGCTATCCTCCTAACATGTCAATACGAGGCTGTAGCTGTGTAAATCATGCCTGTAGAACTACACGAATAGGAATTATAATAGCAGGAATGTCAGAGTAAGGAGAAACCAGTATAGAAGCAATGCACGTCTCAGCTTTTGTATTCAGATAACGGTGGCAAACGTCACAGACCACACATGCTGCTATATGCAAATACCTTACTATGCATTTTCTTTTTTCGGCCAACACACACAGGAAATCCTTTACAAAGCCTTTTAGCATTTACACAGTACCCCCCCAAAAAAAAAAAAAAATAAGCAACAGCTTAAATAAATACATACATGTTAAGTAAAAGACAAAACTCCAAAAGAGTCATACACTGGCTACAGTAGCAGATAATAAAATAAAAGCTGCATTGACATCAGCAAATAAGAACATTAAACAAAACGAATGATATGCTATATAAATCATAACGCACAGTAACTGCCTTACCCAGAACAAGAAAGCAAGGAATCCTATGCACATTCGTGCTGTCCGGTCAGTGTAGCGGCCCATGATAAAACAGAACAACTGGAAATTGGAAAGAGCCCCTGTTTCTGATTCTGTTTAAACCACTTGTCACGCCCTTTAGACTCACATGATCTTCTCTGACTTCATTCCTTTATTACAAGGCATAACAATTTAAAGGGACACAGGTTGACAGGTAAAATTACTGCACCACCAGGGGATGTTAGCTCCGAGGTTCTGTATTTTGCTTATTTTCATTAGAAAGCAAAACTAACGTGGCTGATTTGAACAGTTTTGTAATATTCTGGTCCTGTTTTCCCCACTTACTGTATTTTACAACCTTAACCTGTGTTTACTAGTATTAAGTTGAACTGATGATGTTTACAAGTGCCAAACATTCCTTCTTTTAATCTTGTTATTACAATCGGTGTGAACTACGGGAAAGGGAAAAGGTGCGGGCAGGTTTTGTGGACTTGATATACTGTAGTTTACAAAGCTGCTTCTTTTTTTTATTTTATTATTATTAATATTATAATCTTATCTATTGAAAAGTCCCAGAGATCTATTTTTCTAGACAATGTCAGATCAGATAAAAAATTTTAATAAAGCATGAACGTAAATGTTTGGCTACATATACTGAATTCCAAGTTCTCATACTTGTGTGTGCACCCGAACCCTGGTGCACTATAACATTATATTGTTTGGAGACACGTGACCTTCTCAATTGGGAACGGTAACCTGTGCGAGTGCAGCAGTAGCGGAGCGAGGCACCTTGCCCGAAGCATGGCGAATGAAACTGTGCACTAATTGGGGTTCCCGGTCACTTTACGGAGAAAACTACACCAAAAAAAGTAAAAAAAACTCATGTCCACCTAGTACATGTCGACCTAGAGTCCCTGTCGACCTAGAAACCATGTCGACCTACTTACTGTCGACCAATAGTGGTCGAACTAGACACTGTCGACCTAAGTCTAGTCTATCTAACATACCACACTCGGGAGGAATGCACAGTGACTGAATACACATTAAACAACTGTGTGTGACTGTAATATCTATCTATCTATCTATCTATCTATCTATCTATCTATCGGGATCCGGTCCTTAGGTTGACAGTAGTGTCTAGATCGACCACTATTGGTTGACAGTAAGTAGGTCGACATGGTCAATAGGTCGATAGGGACTCTAGGTCGACATGTTCTAGGTCTGTATGACAAAAGGTCGACCTGAGTTTTTCACTTTTTTTATTTTTTGAACTTTTTCTTACTTTACAATCCACGTGGACTACAATTGGGAACGGTAACCTGTGCCGAGCGCAGCGGTAGCGGAGCCTGAAGCATGGTGAGCGAATTGGGGTTCCCGGTCACTATGGAGAAAACGACATAAAAAAAGGTTAAAAAAAACCTCATGTCGACCTTTTCTCATGTCGACCTAGTACATGTCAACCTAGAGTCCCTGTCGACCTACTTACTGTCGACCAATAGTGGTCGACCTGGACACTGTCGACCTAATCTAATCTAACTAAAATACCACACCCGTATCTATCTATCTATCTATCGGTCGGTCTGTCTGTCTGTCTACAGTACTCCAGTGCAACTGATATAATGGGACCATTTATCAATCATTGCATTTGCAATGCGATCTGGATGGGCGCATATGTAAGCATCCAAGGCATTGCAGAATTTGCATACATCATCCAGCTGTTTGAAGTGGAAACAACAGGGAGTCCAGCTGCAGTGATAGCGCCGACCATATGTTCTGATGTATGTAATATATGTGCTGGCTGTTTCCCCCGGGGATCAGCAACGTTGTTTGCATCAGGTGCCATGCAGTGCCTGGAACTCACCATTGGCTAGCTTCATAGGAGTCTGGGGGCGGGTTTAGAAGAAGTGTGATGCCTTATGCTGAGTCTCGAGCGCCGCATGGCACCTGATACACACAGCGCTGCTGACAGCCAGCACATATATTACATAATCAGAACAGGGACTAGCAAGGATAGGGGCTCCTAAAGGAGCCCATTCCTGTGATGAGCTTGCTTCAGTGCCATGTCTCCTGCTCGGCAGCCATTTGGGGGAGGATCTGAGGGAACCCTTTTCTGGTGATTATTACAATGTGTAGGCCATAGGCTAAAACTTGCAAACTCAATGTACAGGGGGCTTTGCATTTCGGAGCCTGGTAAATCTGGAAGCAACGCATCCCCCAATAGAAACATATGGGGGGTTGCAGCTGCAGGTGGGAATGGAAGGATCACAGATATTGCTGTGGTTCCTAAGTCATACATTTAGGTCAGGCATGTCCAAACTGCAGCCCTCCAGCTGTTGAGAAACTACACATCCCAGCATGCCCTGACACATCTTTAGCATTCTCTGACAGCAAAACTGTGTCAGGGCATGCTGGGATATGTAGTTTCACAACAGCTGGAGGGCCGCAGTTTGGACATACCTAATTTAGGTGTTACTAAATATTTGCGGTTACCCCACAAAAACAGGAGTTTTCGGGAAATAAGCTGGAAATAATTTTTGATAAAGGACTCCATATAGTCAGGATATTAGCACTTAAATTTGCTGATTTCTATTATGCTATCCTTGGCTATCCATTCTGTGTTCCAGAATTGTGTTCAGAGTAAGTTATCCAGATGTTCTGGGTGCTGTAATGGCTCTGTCTACCTTAAGCAGCAATTCCAGGTGACGGAACAGTTCTCTGCCTGCCTTAACCAGCCATTGTAGATGTAGGAAAGGTGCTCTGAATACATTATAAAGCCATTCTGTGTGTCAGAACCAGCTCTGCCCACTTTACACAGCCATAGGCTATGCCAATCGTAGCCAATAGTTGCTAAATTGTTTCTAGTTTATAAAGTCATTCTGGTTGGCAGAATGGTGTTTTGCCCATCATAGCCAGCCGGTTCAGGTCCCGGAAAGGTTCTCTGGGTACATTTGCCAGCCAATCCGGGTGCCAGAATGGTGTTCTGAATACATACCTCCCAACATGACCCTCTCCAGGAGGGACACAATGCTATGCTTCTGGACTTTTCTCAGAATTTGTGATTGCCGGCACCTGTGTTGAGCAGGTTAATGGATAAGAAAGGTGTTTCAGCACAGGTGATGGCAATTATACAGTAAGAGGGAAGTCCAGGAGCAGAGCATTCTGTCCCTCCTGGAGAGGGTCATGTTGGGAGGTATGTGAATATGTTAGGCAGATGTTCCTCGTGCCAAAATAGTGCTTTACCTACCTTAGCCTGCTGTTTCAGGTGCTGTAATGGTGCTCTGCTGATCTTAGCCAGCTGTCCCAGACTCCCAGGTGCCACAGTGGTGATCTGATCATGTTATACAGCCATACCGGATGTCAGAACATGGCTCTGCTCATCTTAGCCAGCCATTCTGGCTTCCGAATCAATGCTCTGAATACATTAGCCAGCCAATATGGGCAGGATGTTCTGAGGGCCAGATAAGGGCTCTTCCACATTAGGTGCAGGTGCAAGAATATTGCCCTGACTACTGTATGTTAGCTTCCTGTTCTGAGCGCTGGAATGATGCTCTTACTATGTTGGCTAGCTGTTCTGGGTGCTGGAATGGCACTCTGAATACGCTAGGCTGCTGGATTGAGCTCTGCCGCAGTAAGCCGTTCTGGGTGCCAGAATGGAGTACTTCTCACCTTAGCCAGCCAATGTGGGTTCCAGAATGGTGTTCTTAATACATTAGCCAGTCAGCCTGGGTGCCGAAATGGTGCTCTGCCCACCATAGCCAGCCATTCTGGGTGCAGGATTAGAGCTCTGAGTATGTTATAAAGCCCACCTTAGTGTCAGGATCTGTATTTTGTTTGGGGTCTGCACTAGGACCATGTGCAAGGCTGGGATGGTTGGAGTGAACAATGTTAGGTGGTCTTATGACTTTAGACTATCACAGGAGATATCAAAAGTGACAAGGGATGAAAGTCAGAATGAAGCACTAAGCTGAGAGAATCATCTGATATCCTGCCCTGCAGTGGAAGCAGGCACTTGCTGGAAGGCTTTGCAATCAGTTGTTCAGGGGTTGGCTGTGCTGGTGAAATAACTATGCACACTGGTGAGGGCAGGCACCCTGCTGGTGATTGATGGTATTCATGCACAGGTAAAGGTTGTGCACTCGGTACTATAAAAGTGGTAATACACACAGTGGATGTCTACTCTGTAGGCTAAATAATAATGCACATGGGTGTAGGACAGAGGTTCTCAAACTCGGTCCTCGGGGGCACACACAGTGCATGTTTTGCAGGTAACCCAGCAGGTGCACAGGTGTATTAATTACCCACTGACACATTTTAAAAGGTCCACAGGTGGAGCTAATTAGTTCACTTGCGATTCTGTGAGGAGACCTGCAAAACATGCACTGTGTGTGCCACCGAGGACCGAGTTTGAGAACCTCTGGTGTAGGATGTACACTCTGTAGGTTAAAAGTGATAATGCACGCAGATAATAGATGGGCACTCCGCAGACTGAATAATTGTGCATGCGGGTACTGACTGTGAGAATGGATATCAGACTTGAATGAACAGAACAGCAGTGGTTAATTGCAGTCTCTGAAAGCTGGAGATGATTAGCAGTGTGAGAAATGCTCAGGATTGCAGGCAGATACAAGCTAGGAGAAACTGAAGCAGAGAACAGGAACTGATGAGCTCAGAGCTTGAATGTGCACCATGGAAGGTGGGAGTTAGAGTCCTTTGTGTGACAGCCATCCCATATGTTATATGTTGACTATGTTATAAGCCGTTGCTTGTGCCAGAAAAAGTGTCTCTGCCCACGTTGGCCAGTTATTACAGGTGCTCTGAGTACATTAGCTAGGCATTCTGGATACCAGAATGGAGCTCTGCCCACATTAGCCAGCCACTTTGGGTGCTGAGATGGTGCTCTGAGTAAGTTAGCTAGCCATTCTGGGTGCAGGATTAGTGAACTGAGTATGTTGTAAAGCCTTTCCAGGTGCCGGCAGCGGTCCCTGCCCACCTTGGCTAGCTGTTCCGAGTGCTGGAATGGTGCTCTGAATATGTTATAAAGCAATTATGGGTTCTATAAGGTCTGTCCCTTCCCTCGGTCAGCTTCTTCAGGCATACAGAATTGTATGTATAAGAAATATAAAATCTGGATATGGACATAAGTTTAATTTATTTTGTAGAACTGTGCAGAAGGGAATGTGTATATTGTCCAAAACAATGCACAACTATACATAAGCTTTATCATGTCCTTATCTGTATACCATTACCTACAAAGATCTACTGTATGAATCTAGTTAAGTTTAATTTGTGTTCCCCAATGGCTACTGGGCAGTATGGATGGTGTAATGGTTAGCATTACTGCTTTACAGCACTGAGGTCATGGGTTCGATTCCCACCATGGCTCTAACTGTGTGGAGTCTGTATAGTCTCCCCGTACTTGCGTGGGTTTCCTCCCACAATCCAAAAATATACTGGTAGGTTAATTGGCTCCTGACAAAAATTAACCCTAGCATGAATGTGTCTTTGTGTACATGTGATAGGGACAGGGTTGGACTGGCTCACAGGGGATAAGGGGGAAACCCCTGGTGGGCCCCACTGCCTCTGGGCCCTCCCCCCTCTAGGGACCAGGTTCCAGACTCTATCCTAGTGTACTTGAATTATGCATTATACATATGTTACATTATACTTCACAATAATTTGGTTTACTATAATTTACCAAGGGGCACAGAACATGTACTCTGTAATGGTTAGCCAAACCTCTGTGCTGGCTGGCCACACCCTTAAGCATGGGCCCCTATAACAGCATCCCCCCCCCCGGTGGGCCCTTCATGTCCCAGTCCGACACTGGATAGGGAATATGAATTGTAAGCTCCACTGGGGCAGGGACTGATGTGAATGACCAAATATTCTCTGTACAGCGCTGCGGAATATGTGTGCGCTATATAAATAACTGATAATAATAATACTGCCATGAGCCCTAGAGAATGAACAAAATGTGGCTGATGCAGCCATTTAACTGAGCACACTGATCTACAGGTGATTCATACTATTACATATCTCATTCGCATTAACCCTGATGCTTTATGGGGGTTATTCAGAGTTGTTAGCAAACCAAAAAAGTTGGCAATTGGGCAAAACCATGTTGCACTACTGGGGGGGGCAGATGTAACATGTGCAGGGAAATTTAGATTTGGGTGGGGTGTGTTCAAACTGAAATCTAAATTACAGTGTAGAGCAGCCAGTATTTACCCTGCAGAGAAACAATATAACCCATCCAAATCTTACTCTCTCTGCATGTTACATCTGCCCCAACTGCAGTGCACATGGTTTTGCCCAATTGCTAACAACTCGGAATAATCACCCGATGTGCATGGGTTATAATAGGTAGGCTTATCATACTGTCTGTTAAAACCGGGACACACATGGATTATGCAGGTTCTCAACCTCGGTTCTTTAGTACCCCCCCAACAGTTCATGTTTTCCAGGTCACCTAGCAGTTGAACAGGTGTATTCATTATTCACTGACACATTATAAAAGACCCACAGGTGGAGCAAATTATTTCACTTGCAATCCTGTGAGGAGACCTGGAAAACATGAACTGTTGGGGGTACTTGAGGACCAAGAACCACTGATCTAGCCAATTAAAGCCAGGTGAAATGCAGGCTTATTATTTATTTATATAGCGCAAAAATTTTCTGCAGTGCTTTACAGAGAATATTTGACCATTAACATCAGTCCCTGCCCCAGTGGAGCTTACACTCTATATCCGAGGTTCTCAAACTCGGTCCTCGGGGGCACACACAGTGTATGTTTTGCAGGTAACCCAGCAGGTGCACAGGTGTATTAATTACTCACTGACACATTTTAAAAGGTCCACAGGTGGAGCTAATTATTTCACTTGCGATTCTGTGAGGAGACCTGCAAAACATGCACTGTGTGTGCCCCCGAGGACCGAGTTTGAGAACCTCTGCTCTATATTCCCAATCACATGTACACATTCACACTAGGGTTAAATTTTTTTATTTTTTTTGGGTAGCCAATTAACCTACCAGTATATTTTTGGATTGTGGGAGGAAACCGGAGTATCCAGTGGAAACCCACGCAAGTACAGTGAGAATATACAAACTCCACACAGTTAGGTCCATGGTAGGAATCAAACCCATGACTTCCATAGGCAAACGCAGAGGGGGTTTCCGGTTGCCCACAAACCCCCCTCCTCTTGGCAAGTGGCTCCAATTATTACAACAGTAACAATGGTATATAATGCGATTACTAGAGCTGCCGCCACAACATGCAGTTTAAGGGACAGAGCAGAGCTGCTGCACATGCCCAGTGGTAGCATCATTTTCTACCAAGTTTGCTGCGTGTGTGGATATGAGTCCTCTATCAGTGCACTGGACCAGAGAGTAGCTACCAGGAAGAAGAGACAGGAGCCTTACCATAAAGAGGGAAAATGTTTGCTTAGAAAGTGCAGTACTGTTTCTATTATGTTTGTGTATTTATTTATTTATTTATTTATTTATTGTAAGTTCAACCTTTTCCTGACCACTTATTTATAGTATTTAAATATGTTTGATACAGCCTATACTATAGACCATCTATAGTGTTAAATATTAATATTAAAACTGTTTTCCACACAGTAGCCAGTGTATAAAAAGACCAATGTGTACATTAATGTCCAGGGCTGTTACTTGGTTTTTCTGCCACTTCCCCAGGCTCCTGCCCCTGCTCCAAAGTTCTGCAGAGTGGGAGATTGTGGAGTGCATTTGGAAACATCCCTCTAGAAATCCTGCGTTTGCCACTGACTTCAGTGCTTTGAGGCAGTAATGCTAACCATTACACCATCTATACTGCGCAATAGGCTTGAAGTCAGTCAGCCACAGAACCTGTGCAATTCATGAGTGTCCCGGTTAAAGTGGATATTATGCTAAGTATTAGGGCATTCCTAAATATACACGGTGTCCGGAAAGTCACTGTGCACTTATATAAATTTATTAACACACGTTTCAATATATAATACATGATGTAAACACAAATGATAATTATAAACAATGTTGAAAATGACCACAGTTAGCATCAAAACAGGCTTGGATCCTTTTTATTTTGTTTCTTAACACCTCTATGTACATAAGTGGACAGTGACTTTCCGCACAAAATATGGGGTCTTTTCATAAAGCAATGAAAACAGTGGAGAAGTTAAGCAGTGGAGAAGTTGCCCATGGCAACAAATCCGCTGCTCCGTATGATTTTATAATTTGCAAATTAGAAATGTTACCTCAATGCTGATTGGTTGCCATGGGCAACGTCTCCACTTCTTCACTTCTCCACTGTTTTCACTACTTTATGAAAAGTGCACAGTGACTTTCCGAGCACCCTGTATAACAAACAAAATGAGGATTAGACCACTCGTCACCTCTGTCCTGATATTGGTTAGGCAGATTGTGGGCTTAGGCTGAGAGCATTAGAATAGGAGACTGCTCCGATCATTCATGTTCCTATTCCTACAACTTGCATAGAAACGAGAACCACTTGACCCATCTAATCTGCCCTATTTTTTTTTCTTATAACCTTTAGGTAACCTCAACCCTATTTCTGTTTGATCCTTTAGTTTTTTTGTAAGGATGACCACTTCTCCGTGGTCTTCCACAGAAAGCATGCTCTGATGTTATATACTGAGAACGCAGAACTGAATAAATAGAATTATTTAACTTCATTCTCATGGTAATTAAGCATATTACATTTTACCTCTACACACTTGAATGTATACCCCTCTATATTACAAACATCTACTGTGTTTTTTCTATTTATGCTTCAATATTATGAATGCATGAATAAGACTGTGGGGTTGGTGTAACAAGTAGGGAAGTTGCCTATAGCAACCAATCTGCTTTGATGTAGCATTTATCAAGTACATTCTGTAAAATGATAGGTACAAGCTGTACCTATAGGTAACTTCAGCTCTCTTTTCACTGGTTCCTACATCAACCCTTGTGTGCAGTAACAGTGATGTAATACAGGGGATCCAGTCTGAAGATCGTCACTGTTTAGGTCGACAGTCACTAGGTCGACAGGGTTTCTAGGTCGACATGTGCTAGGTCGACAGGTCAAAAGGTCGACATGAGTTTTTCACATTTCTTTTTCTTTTCTTTTTTTCATACTTAAGGATCCACGTGGACTACGACTGGAATGGCAATCTGTGCCGAGCAAAACGAGGCACCTTGCCCGAAGCACGGCGAATGAAGCGAGCCATGCGAGGGGACACGGTGCACTAATTCAGCTTCCCGGTCACTGTACGCAGAAAACGACACAAAAAAATAAAAAATAAAAACCTCACGTCAACCTTTTGACCTGTCGACCTAGTGACTGTCGACCTAAACATTGTCGACCTAGACATTGGCGATCTAATGATCCACACCCGTAATACAGATCCGGTACTTATGTGTCAATAGTTTAGTTTAATAGATTATACATTTACAGAATAGTATCAGTTTTCGTACTGGGAATGGTTAACTGATGTAGTTTAATTAAATAACCTGTGCTATATAACTTAAAGCCGTTCCAGCTTTCACCTAATCCCTTTTTACAGTGAATTTTAATCGATGTTAATAAAGGTAAATTTTTATTATTTCTTGTACTTTATGTGCACCATAGATGGACAATGCTTTTCCTCTCCTCATTTTGTTGGTTGGTTACTAATACCCCTTTCACACCGCACAATTAACCCGGTATATTGCCGGGTCGACACGGGTCGTTGTGTGGTGTGAAAGGGCCATGGTCGCCTGACCCGGTAATTCAACCCGGGAATAAAGCAGTGTTATTCCTGTGTTGAATACCGGGTCAGTGGCAGCGTGAACGGGTTCCCGCGTCGATGAACTCATCTCCGAGAGCCGCCTCCGCCCTCGCTGCCGGTTATGTCCCTCGCCGTTATGGCAACCGACCCGATTTGTGCGACGGATCCATTCACACACGCGATCGCAAGGAGATTGACAGGAAGAAGGTATTTGTGGGTGCCAACTGACCGTTTTCAGGGAGCGCCTGGAAAAACTCAGGCGTGTCCATGCGTTTGCAGGGAGGGTTCCTGATGTCTATTCCGGTCCCGAACAGGCTGATGTGATTGCAGCGGCTGAGTAAGTCCTGGGCTGTGCAGAGACTGCACAAAATCAGTTTGTACAGCTCTGCTACGCATGCGTTCACACACTTGCACAGCAAAAATACACTCCCCTGTAGGCAGCGACTATCTGATCGCAGCAGTACAAAAATCGCTTGCTAGTGATCAGGTCTTTGTTCATTCATACATAGGCAAGTTTACACTGGGCATGTAAAGGACTTGTAGATATCGGGGGTCATTCCGACCCGTTTACACACAGCAGTTCTGCGGTGCGAACGAGTCGGAAATGCGCATGCGCGGTGGACTCATTGCACACATGCATCATTGCCTGGTGATGATTGTCGCCGGGCAACGACGACGCCAGCGACAAATGTGATCGCAGCGGCGATCGCAAGAAGATGGACAGGCGGGAGGCGTTCCGGGGCGGATACTCGCCGTTTTCGGGGAGTGGTAAGAAAAATGCAGGCATGTCCAGGCGAACGGAGGGCGGATGTCTGACGTCACAGCCAGGACCTGCATCGCTGGAGTTGTCGCACAGGGTAAGTAGATCTAGGGCTAGTCTTGTTTTGTGTGAACCTTTTTTTTTTTTTTTTTAGCATAGCAGGGCTGCACAAGCGTTCGCAGCCCTGCTATGCTAAAATACACTCCCCCATAGGCGGAGATTAGTTGATCGCACCAGCAGCAAAAAGTTACTTGGTGCGATCAACTCGAAATGAGGGCCATAATTCTAGGCTATACTGATTTGTCTGCACTATTAAACTAAAGCAATTGGATAGGGATGGTGGAGTTGCATAAATGCATGCAGCAATTCATCCTCTCCTCCTACAGCTCTGTAACTTTACTTCTCCAAACAGTACTCTTTAAGCCCCTCACCTCCTCTCAGTCCTCTTCCTTCCCTCTCACTCTTCCTGTTGGTATTCCTTACGGTTATGTCCTTGGTCCTCTTCTCTTCTCCCTCACCACTGCTACACCCACTCTCAGACTTTCCACTGGCTGCCTATACCACACTGAATTAAATTTAAACTCATCTTGCTCAATTACAATTCCCACATACAACATCCGTAAACCTCCTCATTCCCGACCCCCCCACCCCCCCTTCCCTCCCCTCTCCTCTCAGATTTCTAACCCTATCTTCACTCCTTGGTGGTCATTCCGAGTTGTTCGCTCGTTGCCGATTTTCGCTATATTGCGATTAGTTGCTTGCTGCGCATGCGCAAGGTTCGCAGAGCACATGCGGTTAGTTATTTTACACAAAAGTTAGGTATTTTATTCACGGCATAACGAGGATTTTTCATTGTTCTGGTGATCGGAGTGTGATTGACAGGAAGTGGGTGTTTCTGGGCGGAAACTGGCCGTTTTATGGGCGTGTGCGAAAAAACGCTGGCGTTTCTGGGAAAAACGCGGGAGTGTCTGAAGAAATGGGGGAGTGTCTGGGTGAACGCTGGGTGTGTTTGTGACGTCAAACAGGAACGAAACTGACTGAACTGATCGCAATGGCTGAGTAAGTCTGGAGCTACTCAGAAACTGCTAAGAAATTTATATTCGCAATTCTGCGAATCTTTCGTTCACAATTCTGCTACGCTAAGATACACTCCCAGAGGGCGGCGGCTTAGCGTGTGCAATGCTGCTAAAAGCAGCTAGCGCGCGAACAACTCGGAATGAGGGCCCTTATCTCTTACCCCACTCAGCCAATGACATCCTCTTCCCTGATCATTTCCTCTCACTCCTGGCTACATGACTTCTCCCATGCTGCTCTTTTCCTCTGGAATGCCTTCCCCCAATTAATCTTGTCTAGCCTTTAACCACTCAACTGGCTAATATTATTTGGGGAAAACAGCTCAGAAATATATATATATATATATATATATATATATATATATATATATATATATATATATATATATATTTCTGAGCTGTTTTCCCCAAATAATATTAGCCAGTTGAGTGGTTAAAGGTTAGACAAGATTAATTGGGGGAAGGCATTCCAGAGGAAAAGAGCAGCATGGGAGAAGTCATGTAGCCAGGAGTGAGAGGAAATGATCAGGAATGAGGATGTCATTGGCTGAGTGGGGTAAAAGATAAGGGCCCTCATTCTGAGTTGTTATATAATATATATATAATTTTTTTTATTTTTTTTCTGATTAGGTAAAGACCATCTATTTAAAACTAATCCTACATAGTTTTGACACTTTCAAAATATCGATCTTCAAAATATCAATAACCGATATATCTGTCTAGCGATGATTGGAACATTGCAACACCACAGCTTTGCATTTACCTGCTGGCTGCTTCATTTACATTTCAACAGTGATCAGCTGCACGGCAGGCACCAGGGGAGGGTACAAGGATGCAGTGGTGCCGTGAGGTCCCTCTGAGATTGCTGTCCAGTGGGAATTTCTGACTGGTTGCATCACATGCACCCATGTCAGAAAAATTCCACCCTGTCGTGGTCACATCTGACGCGACCACACCAGGCAAGTGGTTAAAAGTTTCAACAAAGCCTTCAACACCTTCTCCTTATACTCCAAAATTGGCACCCCACCGCTCTTTTCCCCACAACCTCTCTATGGCCCTTATTCCAAGTTGATCGCAGCAGTTCATCGCATCGCAAAACGGCGAAAATCCGCCAACTGCACGTGCGCAACAGCTAGACTGCGCGTGCGCAAAGGGAGCGATACGACGCTTGAGCAAAATTACTAACTGAAAATCTGCTCGTACTACACCACCGAAAACAGGGAGTGACGGAGGCGTGACAGAGGCACGGCTTCGCTATCTAACGAAATGGGCGTGAAAGTGGGCGGCTAGTGTGGGAGTATGCAACCAGCAGTAGGCGTGTTTTTAGCAGAAATGCGTATACGATGGTAAATGTACACAACAAATGTTCGCTATCCTGTCGCAACCGAGGAGTAAGTCTTCAGTTACTCTGCACTTGCAAAGTACTGTGACTAGTGTGTCTGCCCTAATTAGCAATTATTATGCCAATGAATTCACCTGTTGTCCAATTACTGAGCAAACACTGCTCAGCCAAAATACTACAAACAGCAATTGTCTGGACACATAACATTTTTATTGTTAGCACCTACACATCTGACATGCTCCCAAATAATCTTTTTTTTTTTTTTTTTTTGCAAAATAAACATTGATGTTAAATGCATGTTGAAATTATTTAATAGTAGCAAATGCAATCACGTGTGAATAAACCAACTTATAAACTACATCAGCTAAATCTTATCGACATAGACATATTCCTTTGTACATACCAAATAACATGAACCAAATAATGCAGGCTACACTTAATGTTAATTAATAAAATTTATTAAAATTTTTTGGGAATATGTGTCCATATCTAATATTAGGTAATGTTGCCCCTAGTAACCCCAGGTCCTATTTTTTAATTTTTAATTATATGCCCAGTTAAGTGTTGTGCAAGGCATACATGTTTAAATTTATAATATGCAATGTTTGTCTAAATATTCTGATTGTAACCCTTGTTCCACAAATGGCTATATGCCATGCATCTACATTACAAATGACACAACATATGATGCTAAATGTCGAAAACTTTGTGACTTTGTGCAGCTGATTGTTATTGACAAATGTGGTGAGTACACAGATTGTAACAATTACTTTTCTATAAGTGTGTGTGATTGTATGTATTGTTTTTCTTGTTCTTCCGCGGCTGCGAATTTCCGCTATTGCGAACTGTACCCACTGTCCTTCACGGCAATGCACACATCAATAAAGTTTATTAGATGACACCATAAATTTACAACCAATCACATGCCACCACACACTATAAATATAAGCCCATATACGGAAAACGCCATTGGCACCATGCGCGCAGCTGCATTTACCCACCGTGAGCTGCGCGTGTTGGTCACGGTGATGGACTGCCGCGTAGGCCCCTTTATCCCCAATAGGATAAAGCGCGAGGCCTACGCGGAGGTCCGCCGCATACTCCGCAGCCGCACCCGGACCACACGCTCCATTATTCAGCTTGAAAGGCGCTGGAGCGACCTCCGCCGTCGCACACCGGACCTGTTGGCGGAGCTCCGCCAACAAATCTGCACTAGACGTAGGCGCAGTAAGTATTACATTAAATAACACTGAGATTATTAGCAGAAACTTTTTAATGCAAAACTTGCATATTTTCACTAAGTTATATAGTGTGAAAATTGGCACACTGACAATGAACTATTGTCGAACAAACATAACACAGTGTGTGTGGTTAGGGCAAGCAGTACTGACTGTGTAGCAAAGTGCTTCTGAAAAAGTGAATGTTGTACTGAGTTGCTACACAGGCTGTCAACTGAACCCAATAACTTGCTCTGTGGGGTAAATTTACTAAGGTGGGAGCTTTTTAGAACTGGTGATGTTGCCTATAGCAACCAATCAGATTTAATCTATTATCTTCTAGAAGCAGCTTAATAAATGTTACGTAGAATCTGATTGGTTGCTATGGGCAACATCACCTGTTTAAAAAAAAAAAAAAAAACTTAGCAATTTAACCCCTGTGTCTTTAACATGGGACAGAACAGTGTAATAGAAAAATGCTGTTGTTATAATTTTTAAAGCCACGACCTAAATATTACATATGTCATTCTAGGGCGAGCACAACGGCAAGCTGCTGCTGGAAGTCCGGACCAATCCCCTTCTCAGCCCCCCTCCCCTTCTGTCGCCCAATCCCCCTCTCCTTCCCAATCCCCTTCTCAGCCCCCCTCCCCTTCTGTCGCCCAAACCCCCTCTCCTTCCCAATCCCCTTCTCAGCCCCCCTCCCCTTCTGTTGCCCAAACCCCCTCTCCTTCCCAATCCCCTTCTCAGCCCCCCTCCCCTTCTGTCGCCCAAACCCCCTCTCCTTCCCAATCCCCTTCTCAGCCCCCCTCCCCTTCTGTCGCCCAAACCCCCTCTCCTTCCCAATCCCCTTCTCAGCCCCCCTCCCCTTCTGTCGCCCAATCCCCCTCTCCTTCCCAATCCCCTTCTCTGCCCCCCTCCCCTTCTGTCGCCCAATCCCCCTCTCCTTCCCAATCCCCTTCTCTGCCCCCCTCCCCCTCTCTTTACCAATACCCCTCTCTGTCCCACTCCCCCTCTGTAGGCCAAACCACCACTCCGCCCACCTCCCCCTCTCTTTCCCATTCCCCCTCTCTGGCCCCCTCCCCCTCTGTGGCCCAAACATCCTCTCCGCCCCCCTCTCAATCGGACCCACCCTCTGTAAACAGCTCCCCAATCCCTCCTCCTTCCCCCATCCAGCCTCCTTCCGCACCCAGTGAATGGACAGCAGAAGCCCCTGTGGATCTTCAGGGTAGTGCGCATGTGGCAGATGAGAGTAAGTTTTTACACATTTAAAATGTATTTGTTACCTACTTAAACTTCAAAATCAAATACATGCAGTGTTGTACTGTGGCCAATCTTGGCCCAAGGAAAAATGTTTTGTGTTCTTCATCATGGTATGGATGTTGCATTTACATTTGTGTGAGTATCATTAGATGTACAGTGTCTATGTCTGCAATGTTTAGGGTGTCCACTCTAGGTCGACAGGGTTGCCGGGACAACAGGGTTTATATGTGCTAGGTCAGGCATGTCCAAACTGCGGCCCTCCAGCTGTTGAGAAACTACACATCCCAGCATGCCCTGTCACAACCTTTGCATTCTCTGACAGCAAAACTGTGTCAGGGCATGCTGGGATATGTAGTTTCACAACAGCTGGAGGGCCGCAGTTTGGACATGCCTGTGCTAGGTTGTCAGTGAAACAGTTAGACCTGAGTGGAGTTTAGTACCGTTGGTCTTTTACACTTGTGCCTGGGTATTCCTAATATTTGCACATTCAACTCGCATGCTTCACTTTGTTAGCCAGGCTAAGGACACAATGATTTGTGTTGTGAAAGTTACACTCAAAAAATGATTATTTTAATTAAAAAAAAAACAACTGTTTCACCTTATGTAGTAAGGCAGGCTTTCAGGGAGTGTGGGCATGCTAGGATATGTTGTCCTTCTGAAGATGTTGATATGCAGTGTGATGATGCAGGGCAAACACCAAAAAAGACAAGTCTGCTTCACTCCAGATGTGAATGAATCCCAGCATGGGGTTACATTTACTAAGATGGGAGTTTTATTCAAGATGGGATGTTGCCCATAGCAACCAATCAGATTCAACTTCTCATTTATTTAGCACCTTCTAGAACAGGGGTTCTCAAACTCGGTCCTCAGGGGCGCACACAGTGCATGTTTTGCAGGTAACCCAGCAAGTGCACAGGTGTATTAATTACTCACAGACACATTTTAAAAAGTCCACAGGTGGAGCTAATTATTTCACTTGTGATTCTGTGAGGAGACCTGCAAAACATGCACTGTGTGCGCCCCTGAGGACCGAGTTTGAGAACCCCTGTTCTAGAAGATATGTGGAATCTGATTGGTTGCTATGGGCAACGTCCCATCTTAAATAGAACTCCCATCTTAGTAAATGTACATCATGGTGTGGTACACTTTTTAAAGATTTAAGTTAACAATAACAAACATTGCTGAGCATGCTTGTGTGTTGGTATGCTACTGTTTTAACATTCAAATATCCATGATGTAGTCCCTTTGCCATTAAAGTGTGCTTTGTGGCTTGCTTGTGTAATAGGTAATGTGAGTAAGTTTTTTTTATTTTTTTTTATTTTTTTTTATTTTTTTTTTTGCTCTTCTTTTCAGATGGTGCAGTTGGAGATCCCACAAGCCTGCCTGGCATCCTTGCCAGCCTAAAGGCAAATTTGCAGGCCATGCTGGCCGATGTTGACCGGCTGCAAAAAATTTTTTAATTGAAAAATATTTGTTATTTGTTAAAAAAAAAAAAAAATATGTTCAAAAATAAAAAATTGTTTATTACAGTTAAGCGGTTGTTGTGTTTTTTAATGCAATAAAGGAACAGCATATTGCCTAGCAGAAATTGGTTACCTTACAAAAAACACACATCAAACTTACGATTATTAATCTTATTATTTACAAACAAACAAATTATGTCAGTTAGTAGCTTATTGTTTAGAAAAACATGTAAACACATATATTCACACACTACACCTCCACACAAAAATATGCTATTTAACATTAGCCCAGGCACAGTTTACACATCTATTTCACTTATTTATAAACAAACATGGTAATGGACAATTATGCCTACAAAGTGTTCTGTAGGTATTCTTTGAAGCCTTAATTGGTCATGACTACAATCATTCATTACACTAATTGGATTCGTAATTGAGGAAGGCTTGTTGAGTTTGAATTGAAAGGTGTAATATTACTTGGAAAAAACCCCCATTGCTGTGCGTTTTTCAGCAAAAGCGTGTGCAATGTTAAGAAGAATGTGTAAATCTACGAGAAGTTTGTATTTTTACGATGAGGTTTGTGGGAATGCGATGGGTTCGCATTAGTGCAATGTCATTTGGCATACACCTACTTTGTGTAATACTGCGTACGAAATAGCAAAAACACGTTGGGGGCGGATATTCGCTATTGTGCAACGTTTTTGCAAATTTGCGAATATGTTGTGCTGCGAACGAAAACCAATAGCGATCAACTCTGAATCACCCCCTATGTCTCCCTGTAGCCCTTTTAACTCTTCTGAGCAGAGCCTTCTCTTCTCATATCTTGTTACATAATTATGCATTTGTAGATTATAATTAACTTGGCTATATCAATTTGTTTATTGTCTATATCTGTCTATATTGTTTACTGAACATCCATGCAATCCTGCAAGTTCTTTGCCTATGTAGTCACTATGGAACTCTTGTGGTGCCTAAAGCTGGCTATGCATCAGACCAACTTTCCTCCAACCATTCAACTGACCAACCATACAACTTGTCTGTCCAACTAAAACACTGCCCCACACACCTAACCAACTTTTTCATCAGTCTAGCCAACCTCTCTCCATATTCTTTACATCTATATACTGTGTGTGTGTGTGTGTGTATGTATATATATATATATATATATATATATATATATATATATATATATATATATACACACACGCGCACGTGCTCCTAGGTAACGCCTTATATGGAACCAAGCATATATACTATGAGCATTCCGCAAAGATTATTTTTTTTCATATGGTGGGGGGATGGGTGCCATTACTCTTTTGCCATCATAGGTGCAGAAGGTTTCTTCTATTGAAGAGTCCAAAGAGTAGCTGTGGGTACATAAAGCACTGCCTGCTGCAACTGACAGATACAGCATTGATTGCCTGAGCCGCAGTTAAGGGCCCTACTCACTGGCCGACCCGCCGCCGAGCTGCCCGACGGCGGATACGGCCGACGAGCGACCCGGCGGCGGGGGGGCAGTGACGGGGGGAGTGAAGTTTCTTCACTCCCCCCCCGTCACGCGGCTGCATTGAAGTGCAGGCAAATATGGAGGAGATCGTCCATATTGGCCTGCATGCACAGCCGACGGGAGACCAGCGATGAACGAGCGCGGGGCCGCGCATCGTTCATCGCAGGAGTCTCCACACTGAAAGATATGAACGAGTTCTCGTTCATTTATGAACGAGATCGTTCATATCTTTCCAAAAATCGGCCAGTGTGTAGGGCCCTTTAGTTCTACATCACTGTTGATTGGCAGCAGATCATGCAGCATATTCTATGGAAGGTTGCAACTTTATTGTTATGGACACTAGTGATATAATCTATGGGTTCCAGTCAATGGATAGACAGCGTCTAGTTAGACAGTCAGTAGGTTGCCCCCATATGATCGACATGATCAAAATGTGTACCGGTAAGAGGATGACTGTGTCTAAGGTCAACAGGTTCAAGAGGGCGACATGATAATGGTTGATGCACACACAGTCGACACAAGTTTAAAAAAACAACAAAAGTTTTTTCATGTTTTAGTTCATTTACCATCTATGTGGACTACGATTGGGAATAGTAACCTGTGGCAAGTGCAGCAGTATCAGAGCAAGCCTCAGAAGGGTACACCGTACACTAATTGTGGTCACATATGATGAAACATACAAAATGACACTCCAAAAACTTAAAATGCTAGTTGACTTTTTTACGTGTCGACCATTTGCATGTCTACCTTTTTTTATTGTCAATAGACAGTTGACCTATTGACCCTATTGACCTTTTGACCCTGTTGACCTATATGGGTTTGACCTATTTACTATCTTTTTATTGTAGATCTATTGAGCCACACCCATAATCTATCCAGGTTATGATCAAGATGTGTTTTGCCACTTAACTTAACAAAGGGAGATTGTTCTTTTTCCAGTTAGGGGCAAATTGGTGTTTGGCATTGCGTGAAGAGCCTGATTCAGATGTGGTTGCATCTTTGATGGTGTCCAGTAGCGCACGCAGGGGGGGTTTCCGAGCCCCTGGAAACCCCCCCCTGATGAGCCACATGTTTAATTTTTGAGACGGAGACAGCAGTGTCTCCGTCTCAGCAACTGCGACTGCGGAGCAGCAGCGAGCTACGTACAGTAGCTCTCTGCACAGAGAAAGTCCGGGGGAAGCTGCTGGTTGCGCGTGCTCAGCCGCAGCAGCTCCCTCCCTCTTCACAGGACCGCCAGTCTGCTGCTTCCGCCTCCCAGCCCCTGGTAGAAGGGTAACTAGACTCTGCTCTGGTGGTATGTATACCACCATATATGTGTTCTGAATATACTGTATGTATGTGTGCTTATGTATGAATATGTGTGTGTGTGTGTATATATATATTCTGTGGTTAATAGGGAGAACTTCTCCTTTACTGTATTAGAGTTCATACCAGTGGACACGAGAGGCAGTAGTCGAGAACTCACTCTTGCCAAACGCGAGACGTTTTGGATTTATACCTTAAATACCCAGTTCCCCGCTGGCCATAATGAGGGCATAGACATAGTCTCTTTTCTATAGTTTTTGATATAATATCAGCAGGAGCCATTATTTAATATTTGAGGCTTCCTTCCACCTACTCTGCTCTCTCTATCTTGGTTTTTCATTTTTTGGGTATCAGTAAAGAATTTAGTGGTGTATGGTTAAAAATGTTGGTGTTAATATACATCTATTGGCCCGCCTATATTTGATAAATGTATTATATTATCAAATAAGGACCCTGTCAATACTGGTCAGGGTCCGCATTTCTGGTTCTCTCTTAACTTGGATTATTTGTAAACCGTATGGAGTTGTAAATAAAGAATCATGAAATAATATGCTAGGTACTCTCTCTCCTTTAATTATTGGGTCCAATTAAATGTCTCCAGACGGTTATTGGTCTGTGTAACAAGATTAGTACACTATAACACTCTAAATATTAGTTGTCTATTTGTTTAACATATGTTTAATGAATTATCATCACAATAATTAGAATTATGACTATTGAATTAAGTCACCTAATATTGGATATCGGCAACGATAAAAGATTTTACATAGGGGCACATTAATTGCACCTTGCACAACGGTAGAATTAATTATAACGTGCACTAGGTATTAATATATATTTAGGAAGGATATGAATCAATAACACATTAAGATTTATAATTATGAGGCGGTTAAATACAGTGATATTACACAGTCTCCAGCACATTGTATTTAATTCATCATCCATAAGTTTTATTAAAGTAATTGCACTTAATGGATTACACTTTTTCTAATAAGAATTAATAAATATGTTTAGTAGCCCAAACATTTATTAAAGGTTCATTCACTAATTTAGTAGGGATAATTAAACGAGTGTTTAAAATAATATAATATATAATTGGTTTATTATTCATTATCGTTATGGTTTTTAAATTAAGTCTTTAATTAATATATAGGGAATTTTCAGTATTTCAGGCTTTAATCATATCAATTATTTAATAATCCGATTGTGTATTAAATCCATCCGTGCCCGCGATGTCCAGTTAATGTATGTCTGGAACGCATACACAGGAAGTTTATTTACCCTGACACGCATGACACGCCGGAAGGCGGAAGCGCGTCATGGGAACATTCGGTTGCTAAGGAACATAGACGTCAGGGAGCCGCGTTAATGAAGGTGTGATTGCCTTAGCGCTACGCGGCGATACAGGAAGCACCATCAACTTAGGTGAACGTACGCCATGTAGGAAGTGTGTCATGGTAACACTTGGTTGCCAGGGGATTTCAGCGTTAGTGAACCGCGCTATGTGGGCGTGGCCGTCCTAGCGGTACGTGGAAATACAGGAAGTCCCACTGATCCAGTGGAACGCACGCCAGGTGCATGCAGGAAGCCGGTTAATGGTGGTGGAACGCACGCCATTAGGGCAATGGAACGCAATTACTGCTTTTGTGCAATTATTCAGGATGCCATAGTAATTAAAACAACAGCTTTTAACATATTCCCTCCCTTATACTAATCTCACAACACAGTCCATTATGTATACAAGAAAAAGAGTATAAATAACGGCATTGATTGGATCTTCAGCTAATTCCATGACAGGAAATGAGGTCACACATAGTGGGTTTAAAAACCCAGTGGATCTAGTTCCAATTGTATGCAGCAGCCAGAAGTATTGCTAACAGTGTAGAGGTAAGCATATGGATTTCATGGTCCTTTATAATTTGTTTTTGGTGTGTAATTGCAAATGTAGTTTATCTAAGTGTTATTATTACTGATATCTAACGTGTGGGGATGAATCCCATCTTTGTAAATATCTGATATCGATGATTAATGGTGATATACAGTTTGAAAGTTGTTCCAACATAATTGAGAGCTGATTTAACTTTGATACAACCGGCATCGGTAGAGTATTTTTGGAAGTGACAGTTTATTCACACTGACACGTTCTAGCATTATTAGAGATAGGGAGTTTATCTCCTAGTCTCATTAAACCACATAATATAGATATGAGGAAATAGTGTTAAAAACGTTTGTTTCTTGTGGGGAATGTGCATGGATAGTGCATGATTAATATAGACGTTAAAAAACAATGAATAATTTTTGATATCAATTTCTCCTTATTATTATTTCTATTTAATTAAAATGGATCTGATCTATCTATTGGATCTTACATTCATACAATTTGTTCCAATTTAGGCACGATTACGATTTTCTGTCCACTATATAGTGGGAAGCTGCTTTAAGAGCTGTCCTTATTATCATTGGTATGTATGAATAAACACCATGGGCCAGTATCAATATGTACTGTACCCTTAAAGCAATAGGAATTTGGTCTGTCATTATAGGTCTCACCACTATTGCCATTAGAAATCAACTTACCAAGTGGGAATCAATAAACAAACATAGAATGTGCCATATTGAATATTCTGCTAAAGAGGTATGTATCGCTATACCATACCAATTTAATCTTGGAACCATATGGTAATATCATATATGAATAGTAATATGTCCGCTAGAACCATCTAGCTTATAAAAGAATAATATGATCAGCACTAATATTATTTTTATATAGAATTAGTATATATAGTTGCACCATCTATTAAATAGGTTGATTTAAATGTTTCAATGTCAGATGGTATTTCGCTTAACTAATGGGATTCCTCTAACTCCTCCTCTTCGATTATATATCTCCTCCTTCTGCATGTTATTGTATGAGTATAACTTATATCATAATTTTACAGATGTTTCATATGGTGTAATCGGGTTCGATACCACTTTTTAAGTGTTTTTACCTACCTATTGAAGACACATTAAGTTACTTGTCCATACTGTGATTTTTGGTATGTATGCATTCTAATTAGAATTGATATGAACATACTACTGATCATTGAGTAGATCTATTGATGTAATGTTTGTATGTATCTTCTGTTTAGATTGTAAATTAAATACCCCTGATGAAGTCTGTAAGACGAAACGCGTTGGGTTAAGACAGCGATTTTGTCATTTCTTCAAGGAAGATCAATTGTATACTCACATATGAGTGAATTGAATTGTTACCAACATCATTATATGTATGGAACATGTATTGTCATTTTTTGATTTAATGTGATACAGTTCATATCATACTGTGTTTTATTTAAAAATAAATAAGTCTATGTTTTATGACTATTTTATTATATGTGTTTAATTTGTTGACATACCGATTAAAATCACTAGCTCCCTGGGGAAACACTCTTTTTCTGTTCATAACCATTATACCCCATCTAACAGGGGGTATTTTCCCTAAGGTGCAGCTCCATATAGTATCAGCGCGAGACAGGTCTTATATATATTCTTTATATATATATATATATATATATATATTATAATATAATATCATTTTTGTGTATGTATGAATGTGTGTGGTATGTATATGTTTGTGTGTGTATATATATATATATATATATATAACAGTCCACTGTAGGCGGCACACTGGTCACAAAAGGTACAAAACAGCAGGTTGCAGCAACAACGTTTCGAAGTTTATTCTTCGTCCTCAGGTTACAAAATAACAGAGAAAGACATACCTTTTTATTCCCCCCACACATGTGCAGTGAGCTCCAGAGTGGTTCCCCGCCTACCAGAAGCATCACATTGAGATAGTATCAAAATACTATCAACAAGTAGTATAGTGAAAATGACTCACCTTACATTTAAAAACATTTCAGGACTCACAGTTAAAAACAACACATAAGACAGAGACAGATGCGGTGTATATACAAAACAGCATGTGCAGTCACCATCTAAACTCCACAGTTACCCCCACAGGTGCTGATGATCGTCAAAGACTTGCTCATTAACTCATTCAATGCTGCACATGATGGATACTCGCTACATGGGCTATAAGAAACTATGTAAACCCAGAGATTCATTAAGCCCTTTAGGTGCTAGGGTCTGCAACTCATAAATCCATTTAGATTCTCTTTGCAACAAACGTAAAGATCTATTGCCCCCTCTTAATCTAGCTGGTTCATGATCAATAATCATATATTTTAGGCAGGCTATGCTGTGCCTAGCCTGCATAAAATGACGAGCGACCGGCCGAGGGAGCGTATGGCTAATCATAAAATGGCCATCAGGAATGCAATTCAACATGGTACAAGTGACCAGCCGGTCGCTCGTCATTTTATGCAGGCTAGGCACAGCATAGCCTGCCTAAAATATATGATTATTGATCATGAACCAGCTAGATTAAGAGGGGGCAATAGATCTTTACGTTTGTTGCAAAAAGAATCTAAATGGATTTATGAGTTGCAGACCCTAGCACCTAAAGGGCTTAATGAATCTCTGGGTTTACATAGTTTCTTATAGCCCATGTAGCGAGTATCCATCATGTGCAGCATTGAATGAGCTAATGAGCAAGTCTTTGACGATCATCAGCACCTGTGGGGGTAACTGTGGAGTTTAGATGGTGACTGCACATGCTGTTTTGTATATACACCGCATCTGTCTCTGTCTTATGTGTTGTTTTTAACTGTGAGTCCTGAAATGTTTTTAAATGTAAGGTGAGTCATTTTCACTATACTACTTGTTGATAGTATTTTGATACTATCTCAATGTGATGCTTCTGGTAGGTGGGGAACCACTCTGGAGCTCACTGCACATGTGTGGGGGGAATAAAAAGGTATGTCTTTCTCTGTTATTTTGTAACCTGAGGACGAAGAATAAACTTCGAAACGTTGTTGCTGCAACCTGCTGTTTTGTACCTTTTTGTGACCAGTGTGCCGCCTACAGTGGACTGTTGTATTGACCCGTGGCTCTGCGGGTCTAGGAGGGCACCGGGACTGAGTTATTTGTACCTGGGAGTGCTGCCAAAAGTCGTGTGTATATATATATATATATATATATATATATATGAGATAGATATAGACCGGCACCCTCCTCCATCAGGAATATTGCCACGGTGTCGTAGTCAAACAATACAGCAAATCCAATGTAGGCACTCTGTCTTATTTAAAAGAAACACCAAAGGAGTCAGCAATTTGCAGCAACGTTTCGGGATATATTTCCCTTTGTCAGGCTTCATACATACAACGTTCCTTATATACACGAGCAGTAAACAAAATGCTGGGTGGCACCAGTTTCCGTTGGCCAGTCGGGAGGTGCTTCCGAAACGCCGTCCCATATCCCTCCACGGAAACTGGTGCCACCCAGCGTTATGTTTACTGCTCGTGCATATAAGGTACGTTTGTACATGTATGTTGTATGTATGAAGGCTGACGAAGGGAAATAAATCCCGAAACGTTGCTGCAAATTGCTGACTCCAGAGGTGTTTCTTTTAAATAAGACCAACGAGTGCCTACATTGGATTTGATATATACACACACATACCCACGGAAACCCCCCTGAATAAATCCTGCGTTTGCCCATGGTGTCGCAACTGAGAGATTGACAGAATGCGCATGCATCATGGCCGCAGTGAACACATGCCAAGGTGTCTTTGCAATGCCACTCACAGTGCAGAATCAGTCGTAGAGTGATTGACATGTAGAGGCCGAATGGAGCTGTAACAGAAAGTGTCTGCAAAAATGCAGGCATGTTGTGACCATTTTCAGGGCCTGTCTGGTGAGCACCTGTGATCTCATTTGCATAAAACATTCTTTACATTGAAAGTATTACATTATATAAGGTATATTCTCTCTTCATTTTTGGGGCATATACAGTACATGCGGTGTTGTGAGTATGACCTCCAATGCAATTAAGCGTCTAAGTGCCTGATTCAGATATAAAAGCAATGTCGATGTACGCGGTGGAACAATTGTTTTCCTACTGCATATGTGTATAAGGCACACTTGTAAGGTCTTGCTACAGTGGTTGCATAGAGGATTTATTTGCAAAGTAAGCGACTGTCAGGGGGCATTTTTGGGAGGTAACCGGGGAGTGGTGACTAAACTCAGGTATGTTGCAGCCATTTTTACAACCAGCCTGTTACTGCGATCCAGTATGCAGTTAGAATTGCACCGGTATCTTATTTACTGCAGACATTCTGTATGAACATAGGGGGTCATTCCGAGTTGTTTGCTCGTTGCCGATTTTCGCTATATTGCGATTAGTTGCTTACTGTGCATGCGCAAAGTTCGCAGAGCGCATGGCTTAGTTAGTTTACACAAAAGTTAGGTATTTTACTCACGGCATAACAAGGTTTTTTCATCGTTCTGGTGATCGTACTGTGATTGACAGGAAGTGGGTGTTTCTGGGCGGAAACTTGCCGTTTTCTGGGTGTGTGCGAAAAAACGCTGGCGTTTCTGGGAAAAACGCGGGAGTGTCTGAAGAAATGGGGGAGTGTCTGGGCGAACGCTGGGTGTGTTTGTGACGTCAAACCAGGAACGAAACTGACTGAACTGATCGCAATGTCTGAGTAAGTCTCAAGCTACTCAGAAATTGCTAAGAAATTTCTATTCGCAATTCTGCTAATCTTTCGTTCGCAATTCTGCTATGCTAAGATACACTCCCAGAGGGCGGCGGCTTAGCGTGTGCAATGCTGCTAAAAGCAGCTAGCGAGCGAACAACTCGGAATGAGGGCCATAGGGAGCTGATTCAGATGTGGACAGAGGGTGCATCACTGCTGCGCAATGTACATAATGGAATTGCATGCATTTGTGATCCAGTGCTGCATTCTAGGATGCAGCATTGGATCATTTGCAACACCATCGGCCAGCTGCATGACCTATGGGGTTGCCCAAGCCAACCACCACAGTTTCTACCAAGAAGCCGCTTAGAGGTGTTAACAGGGCGTGTAAGAGGAGTGGTCAGGAAAATGCATGAGTGTCACGGCTGCTTTAAGGGCATGTATCTACCTTCTGATGACTGCGTGATTGTATGTGCAATATATGGCACTTGAGTCGCTACTTCTGTGGCCAGTCTGTGTAGCCATAGATGAACCCTTAGCTTTGATGTTCTCCATAATTGCATATTGGGGGTAATTCAGACCTGATCGTAGCAGCAAATTTGTTAGCAGTTGGGCAAAACAATGTGCACTGCAGGGGGGGGGGGGGGGAGATATAACATGTGCAGAGAGAGTTAGATTTGGGTGGGGTGTGTTCAAACTGAAATCTAAATTGCAGTGTAAAAATAAAGCACCCAGTATTTGCCCTGCACAGAAACAAAATAACCCACCCAAATCTTATGCTAGCCATACACCAGAACGATTTCTCTCCAACCAGCCAACTAGTTGGCTGGTTGGAAAGATAATCTGGCAGTGTGTGGGAGGAAACGATTATCAGCCGTTTGCTTCCACATGCTAAAAAACGGGCAGAAATGGTCTGTCCAACAAGTTGGGAAAATCAAACCGGTTTGATTTTCCCAACTAATCGTTCAGGTGTAGGGGAAACTTTCCCCCCAAATGAACGATAAGTAGGCGGACACTGGCCGCAGTGTCCACCTACTTCTGTCACCATCACTGCCGGCTGGGCTGACTGTCAGCCTAGGATCCTCGGCAGCGGCGGCATTGTGGTGCGGGAGCTGGAATGAGGTTAAGGGGCAGGCTGCTCCTGTCATTTCGTCAGCGGCGTCAGGAGGAGAACCAGGGGCAGGGGCCACAGTAGTAGCGCTTCACTGCTGTGCTGCCCCTGTGACACTGGGACCCCAGCAGCATTACAGGTCTGAGCGGAAGGAGAGGATTGGCCCTCCGCCCGCACTCCGTCCACCCCCGATCACCCGGCACCCCCTCTGACGATCGGTTTCTGGCCACAGCATGTCACCTTCCGCAATGCAACAACAATCACGCGGCACTCCCCCCCCCCCCCCCCCCCCCCTGTGCGCGCGATCAGTACCCCTATCCGCATGCAATCCAAGGCAACCACTCAACTGGCTTTGCCGTCTGCCGCTGTCATATCCGCACTGCCCACACGTCTCACCAGTCACTATCACCGGGAACGGACACCTCACCGCCTCCACCATCCAGGCGCCACCTCAACGCTGTCATACACCACCCCAGCAGGAGTACTTATCTGCTGCCCCTGGGACACCAGGACTCGTCAGCGGTGGCAGGGGAGCGGGAGCTGGGAGGAGGTTCAGGGGCAGCTGCGGCAGTTCATCAATGCTGCTGAGCTGCCCCTGTCACACTGGGACCCCCTGCAGTGGCACCCCACCGGAGATCACTGCAGCCCTGCAATCGCTGCACCCCACCTGCGATCGCGGACCCCCTCGGCCCCCCCGCAATCGGGGCACCCCCACACCCCTCCTGTGGTCACTCTCCCCCCGGGTCCCATGGGCAGCGGAGACGGGAGCCAGCCTGAGTACACACACACCCTGCACCGGACCCCAAGCGCAGTCAGGGCGCACTGTGACTCCCTACCGAGCTTGCGTCTGCCCCTTCATGTAGTGCTCCCTAGCGTGGCCATACCCCAGTGGGAGAATAGGAGTATGATACGTGCCGCCTTACAGATCTGCTGGAGTAATAGGGACAGGTCTGCTGGAGTAATGGGCAGTGGCGGATTTACCACTAAGTATCCAAAGCGGGTGCCTAGTGCCCGGCGGCTCCCTGGGGGCCACTGACAGGGACCAGCTGAAGCAAAGCATTTCTGGCAGACGCACATTTGGGGCCGCCTGTCAATCCAGATTTTTTTATATACATATGGCCCCTGTCAGAGGTGCGCTTCTGCAGTAGCTAGCGGGTACTAGAACCTGGCGGGGCTCTGCAGGAATCCATGACCTCTGAAGTGATGTCGGGGTCCGCAACTCCCCCCGCTGATAGACCCCCCCCACACCCCCTTCCCGACGTCGCCTGGCTGCTGCTGACTTGGCCCTCTCCGTACACAGCCGCAGGTCAGTCAGGACTCCGGTGCTCTGGGAGTTGCTGCTGCCAGTGGTGACACAGCCAGCGGAGACATGAGTGATCCCAAAAGATGGACGTTGGCGACAAGGTCACAGGGATGGGATCTGGCTGACCGATTTTGAGATAATAACCAGCTATGTCACCTGCGTAGAGGGGGGCTGGGGGTGTAGGCAGCAGTGTCACCTGGTCAGGGGTTGTAGGAAGCCGAGAGGAGGCACAAAGGAAGGTGGACAGAGAGAGGAAGGCACAGAGCAATCGGGCAGAAAGAAAGCAGGGGCACTGACAGAAGGTGTAGAAGTGGGAACTAATTACCCTCCCTTCCCCCTTGCCTCTCAGTGACAGCACAACAACTTGTTTCCACAGCCCAGCACACTGCTGTGTGCAGGTCTGCGGTGGTCGGTGGATGCTGGGAGATTGCTACCACACTGATCGCCCCCGTTCCCAAACTGCCACAGCTGTCATATGCTGCTACCCAGTCACTCACTATCTCCCCGTCACCCCAGCCTATTTCCATCATCCTCTGCCTCTCCGTCTCCCACTATCTGTCCCAGTCACCCGATGCCTCACCCTTTATTCTCTGTGTCACCGTCACCCATTCCCTAGCATCACCTGCTGCCTCTCACTATCACCCACTGACTCACATTTTCCTCCTGTACCTGTCCATCTCCCACTCCCTCCCTGTCACCCAGTGCCTCACCCTCTACCTTTCCTCTGCGTCACTATCTGCCCATTACCCTCTCTCTCCTGTCACCCTCTCCCTGTCACTCAGTGACTGTCCCCGTCATCCTCTACATCAGGTAAACATGCAGAAGTAGGCAGGCACTGTCCGCCCACTTCTGTGACATCACAAGTTGGAGAGAAGTTGGCTGGTCTGCTGGCCTAATGAAAAGTTGGTTAGATGTGTGGAGCACTGTTTTAGTTGGCTAGAAAAGTTGGACGGTTGGAGGTTTGGAGAGTTGGAGGAAAGTTGGTCTGAAGTTGGTCTGATGTATGGCTAGCATTACTCTCTTTGCAAATGTTATATCTGCCACACCTGCAGTGCACATGGGGGTCATTCCGAGTTGATCATAGCTGTGCTAAATTTTAGGCACTCAGACATGCGGGGGGACACCCAGCACAGGGCTAGTCCGCCCCGCATATCAGTGCCGTCCCCTTCCCGAAGAAGTGCAAAAGCATCGCACAGCGGTAATGCTTTTGCATTTCAGGAGTAGCTCCCGGCCAGCGCAGCTTCTGTGGCTGGCTGGGAGAACCTGTTCGCTGCCCGGGTCGCAGCGGCTGCGTGTGACGTCACGCAGCCGCCGTGGCCCACCCCCCCCAATGGTCTGGCCACGCCTGTGTTGGCTGGACCTCGCCCCCTAAACAGCTGCGTTAAGCCCCCTCCCGCCCAGCGACAGCCTCTGCCTGTCAATCAGGCAGAGGCGATCGCTAGGCAATGATCACTGGCGCATGCGCAGTACTGACCCGATCGCACCGCTGCAATAAATTGCAGCATGCGATCGGGTCAGAATGACCCCCATGGTTTTGCCCAACTGCTATCAAATTTGCTCCTACGATCAGGTCTGAATTACCCCCATAGTCCTCAAATGTGTATGCGATTGCAACTGAGCTTTTGATGACTCCGGTGGACATCTCTTTTCATTCTTGGGTGGCAGCTTCGCTTGCTAACATTAGCAGTTCTATAGAGTAGTGATTCACAAATGCAATTGCATACAAACATAATTAGGCTCAATGGACCTTATTCAGCTCGGATCGCAAAATTGAGAAAACGTAATCCGGACTATTATCCGATGACTGAGCATGCGAGCATTTTGCATTGCACGTGCACACCCACATTATGCGATTATTTCTACGAACACATTTTGCTTCAACACAATCATGTTGTTTTTTTTTTTTAAATTAGATTTTTATTGAGAGTTTATAGAACACAAATGTAGAAAAAAGGGGGGGATACAGAAAGAAGAAAAGGGGGGTGGGGGGGAGCAAATACACAGAAACAAGGTTGTTAGGCGGTTTGCCTACCTAGAATTAACATGCGTAAATAGGCATATATAAACATATACTGGTCAGTAATTAAATACAACAAACATTTGTGGAAAGAAAACAGACTCTGGGGAAACCCGAGTGTAGACACAATACAAAGAGGATGTCCTGGGTCTATCATGGTACCGTAACAGACCTATAAACACACCAGGAAGACCAGCGGGACGAATGGTCCGTTTGGCGGCTGGAGAAAGGCAAGCCTACAGTCTCAAATTCGTAGTGAAATTGAACTGCACGTTCGACCGCTGTTATGGTTGGAATCTGAGCTGTACGCCAATATTGAGCAATCAGTGATTTGGATGAAATCAGGATATGGCCTATCACATATTGATCGGTTGGGGAAATATTACCTGGGAATATATGGAGGAGGGCTAATTTAGATAATGGGGCAATACAAAATCCTAATACATTAGAAATAAGAGCGAATACCGCTGACCAAAAATTTGTGAGAGCTGGGCAGGATCAAAACGTATGGAGCAAAGTACCAACATTATTATAATTGCGCCAACACATGTTGGAGCTGGATGGCCAAATGGAATGAAGTCTTGATGGGGTTAAATATAGGCGTAGAAGTTTGTAGAAAAGTTCCACATGGGTCATGCATTTGGATAAATGAAAACAAGTATAAAATACCCCCCGCCATTCATCTTCTGAAATCATGCAAACGAGATCTGTCTCCCATTTTTTCTGAGAATTTAGTTTCAGGGGGGAATAGAGACCAATTACAAAATTGTACCACCGACTTATACCGCCTTTATTATCAGTTCTATCCAATAACACTCGGAAATGTCTAGGGAGGGGGGAAACTCCGTGGGGAGTCGGTGTGACACTATGTAGTCAGTGGCGCAACTGTAAATATTTATAGAAATCCCTTTGTGGGAGGGAAAATCTAGATTGGAGCTGACTAAACTGTAGAAGGGCTCTATCCTTGAATGCTCCGCCAAGCGAGGACAGACCGTGGGATACCCATACATCTAAGTTTACATTCGGGATGAGGGAGGCTACACCAATTAATGACAAGTCCGTCGTTGGGAGATGGACTTCCTTCATTTTAGAAACCAGTTCAAGCCATGCCTTACGTGCTGATAACGCCACAGCTGAGCGTGACACAAAAAGCAGACCTTCTGATTCTGGGAGCCTTAATACATCAGCTAACGGAAACAGGGAGACTAAGCCCCTTTCTAGAATAACCCAGGATTTGGGGTTATCTTCAACCATCCAAGCACCGATTCGAGAAAGGATACATGCTATGTGATAGGACCGAATATCAGGGAATGCTAACCCCCCTTCCGACTTGGGGAGTGACAATGTGGTCCGGGCTAATCTGGGGTTTTTCCCCTTCCAGATGTATTGAATAAACACTGAGTTAAATTTAGCATATAAGACCTTAGGGATCAAAATCGGAATTGTCCTGAACAAATATAATAACTTGGGGAGTACCGTCATTTTTAAAGCCGCGATGCGGCCCATCCAGGTCACGTGATACATCATCCAGTCAGACAACAACAGGGAAATGTTACTGAGATGGGGTAAATAATTACTCGATACAAGGTCTGAGATCCTCGAAGTGATCTGGATCCCCAGATATTTTATACTCCTATCCTGCCATGCATAATTATATTGAGCTTTCAACGAAAGTAACTGAGGTGGAGGGAGATTAATCGGTAATGCCTCAGTTTTGGAGGCATTCAACTTATAATATGAGACCGAGGAATACTCCTCCAAAGTCAGCTGTAACTGCCGTAGTGATGCGTCTGGATTTATCAGAGTGAGGAGAACGTCGTCGGCGAATAGGCTAATCTTGTACTCACGCCCATGGACGACCGGACCTTGCACTGAGCTGTTGGATCGAATAGCTTCCGCCAGGGGCTCTATCGCTAGCGCAAAGACTAATGGGGATAATGGACAACCCTGACGGGTGCCATTGGTAATTTGGAACGCAGAAGAGAAGATGCCGTTCACAAAAACTCTAACCGTTGGGTTCGAGTAAAGTGCTGCTATAGAGGAAAGAGCCCTGCCCCCTATTCCGAGCCTCTCAAGAACGGCAAAGAGATATCCCCAGTGAAGTATATCGTATGACTTCTCCGCATCCAGCGAAAGCAAAATGAGCGCCAGCGAGGACGCGGAGAAGGCCTCCAGAACATCAATGATCCTCCTGGTATTATCTGGGGCCTGTCTGCCCTGAACAAACCCAACCTGATCACATGTCACCAAGGTAGGGATCAGACGGTTTAGCCTATTAGCAATCAGCTTCGCATAAATCTTCACATCGGTGTTCAAGAGGGCTATTGGGTGGTAGTTGGCCACCGAAACTGGGTTTTTTCCCTGTTTAGGGAAAGTAACAATCCTAGCCTCCAGCATTTCAGAGGGGAAAGTCACCAATGCGGAGGCTTCATTAAAAAATAAAAACCTGAATTAACATCGGGATCAACATCTCCTGGAAGTGAGTATAGAACTTATTAATGTGGCCATCTGGGCCAGGGGCTTTATCCATAGGGAGGGCTCTAATAACCCGTCGACCAGGGGAGTGACAGGGATTGGAGATCCGATGACTCTATACGTGGGAGGGACAATTTCTCAAAAAATGTAGAGATGAGCGGGTTCGGTTCCTCGGAATCCGAACCCGCCCGAACTTCATGTTTTTTTTCACGGGTCCGAGCGACTCGGATCTTCCCGCCTTGCTCGGTTAACCCGAGCGCGCCCGAACGTCATCATGACGCTGTCGGATTCTCGCGAGACTCGGATTCTATATAAGGAGCCGCGCGTCGCCGCCATTTTCACACGTGCATTGAGATTGATAGGGAGAGGACGTGGCTGGCGTCCTCTCCATTTAGATTAGAAGAGAGAGAGTGAGATTGATTTGAGACAGAGACACTTGATTTACTGGAGCTTAGGAGTACTGTAGAGAGTGCAGAGTTTAGTAGTGACTGACCACAGTGACCACCAGACAGTGCAGTTTTATTTAATATAATCCGTTCTCTGCCTGAAAAAAACGATACACAGTGACTCAGTCACATACCATATCTGTGTGCACTGCTCAGCCCAGTGTGCTGCATCATCTATGTATATATCTGACTGTGCTCACACAGCTTATAATTGTGGGGGAGACTGGGGAGCAGTGCCAGTTATAGGTTATAGCAGGAGCCAGGAGTACATATTATTAAAATTAAACAGTGCACACTTTTGCTGCAGGAGTGCCACTGCCAGTGTGACTGACCAGTGACCTGACCACACTGACCACCAGTATAGTTAGTAGTATACTATATTGTGATTGCCTGAAAAAGTTAAACACTCGTCGTGTGACTTGTGTGGTGTTTTTTTTTTTTATTCTATAAAAAACTCATTCTGCTGACAGACAGTGTCCAGCAGGTCCGTCATTATATAATATATACCTGTCCGGCTGCAGTAGTGATATATATATTTTTTTTATATCATTATTTATCATCCAGTCGCAGCAGACACAGTACGGTAGTTCACGGCTGTAGCTACCTCTGTGTCGGCACTCGGCAGTCCATCCATAATTGTATACCACCTACCCGTGGTTTTTTTTTCTTTCTTCTTTATACATACATACTACATCTCTTTATCAACCAGTCTATATTAGCAGCAGACACAGTACAGTAGTCCACGGCTGTAGCTACCTCTGTGTCGGCACTCGGCAGTCCATCCATAATTGTATACCACCTACCCGTGGTTTTTTTTTCTTTCTTCTTTATACATACATACTACATCTCTTTATCAACCAGTCTATATTAGCAGCAGACACAGTACAGTACAATAGTCCACGGCTGTAGCTACCTCTGTGTCGGCACTCGGCAGTCCATCCATAATTGTATACTAGTATCCATCCATCTCCATTGTTTACCTGAGGTGCCTTTTAGTTGTGCCTATTAAAATATGGAGAACAAAAATGTTGAGGTTCCAAAATTAGGGAAAGATCAAGATCCACTTCCACCTCGTGCTGAAGCTGCTGCCACTAGTCATGGCCGAGACGATGAAATGCCAGCAACGTCGTCTGCCAAGGCCGATGCCCAATGTCATAGTACAGAGCATGTCAAATCCAAAACACCAAATATCAGTAAAAAAAGGACTCCAAAACCTAAAATAAAATTGTCGGAGGAGAAGCGTAAACTTGCCAATATGCCATTTACCACACGGAGTGGCAAGGAACGGCTGAGGCCCTGGCCTATGTTCATGGCTAGTGGTTCAGCTTCACATGAGGATGGAAGCACTCAGCCTCTCGCTAGAAAACTGAAAAGACTCAAGCTGGCAAAAGCACCGCAAAGAACTGTGCGTTCTTCGAAATCCCAAATCCACAAGGAGAGTCCAATTGTGTCGGTTGCGATGCCTGACCTTCCCAACACTGGACGTGAAGAGCATGCGCCTTCCACCATTTGCACGCCCCCTGCAAGTGCTGGAAGGAGCACCCGCAGTCCAGTTCCTGATAGTCAGATTGAAGATGTCAGTGTTGAAGTACACCAGGATGAGGAGGATATGGGTGTTGCTGGCGCTGGGGAGGAAATTGACCAGGAGGATTCTCATGGTGAGGTGGTTTGTTTAAGTCAGGCACCCGGGGAGACACCTGTTGTCCGTGGGAGGAATATGGCCGTTGACATGCCTGGTGAAAATACCAAAAAAATCAGCTCTTCGGTGTGGAAGTATTTCACCAGAAATGCGGACAACATTTGTCAAGCCGTGTGTTCCCTTTGTCAAGCAGTAATAAGTAGGGGTAAGGACGTTAACCACCTCGGAACATCCTCCCTTATACGTCACCTGCAGCGCATTCATAATAAGTCAGTGACAAGTTCAAAAACTTTGGGCGACAGCGGAAGCAGTCCACTGACCAGTAAATCCCTTCCTCTTGTAACCAAGCTCACGCAAACCACCCCACCAACTCCCTCAGTGTCAATTTCCTCCTTCCCCAGGAATGCCAATAGTCCTGCAGGCCATGTCACTGGCAATTCTGACGAGTCCTCTCCTGCCTGGGATTCCTCCGATGCATCCTTGCGTGTAACGCCTACTGCTGCTGGCGCTGCTGTTGTTGCTGCTGGGAGTCGATGGTCATCCCAGAGGGGAAGTCGTAAGCCCACTTGTACTACTTCCAGTAAGCAATTGACTGTCCAACAGTCCTTTGCGAGGAAGATGAAATATCACAGCAGTCATCCTGCTGCAAAGCGGATAACTGAGGCCTTGACAACTATGTTGGTGTTAGACGTGCGTCCGGTATCCGCCGTTAGTTCACAGGGAACTAGACAATTTATTGAGGCAGTGTGCCCCCGTTACCAAATACCATCTAGGTTCCACTTCTGTAGGCAGGCGATACCGAGAATGTACACGGACGTCAGAAAAAGACTCACCAGTGTCCTAAAAAATGCAGTTGTACCCAATGTCCACTTAACCACGGACATGTGGACAAGTGGAGCAGGGCAGGGTCAGGACTATATGACTGTGACAGCCAACTGGGTAGATGTATGGACTCCCGCCGCAAGAACAGCAGCGGCGGCACCAGTAGCAGCATCTTGCAAACGCCAACTCTTTCCTAGGCAGGAAAGGGTTTGTGGGCGCTCAGAGGGAGGAGTAAATCAATTGCTGCTGGTTTTGCAAAAAATAAAAATTATTTATTGATACAGATTTTTTCGTGAATACAAATAGATAGTTTAGAATGCTATTAGCAGTATATAATTATAATCACATAAAAGTAATTTACTAAAATCACAACATAAAATAAACTACTGACTGTGTCCAGGGCCTCAGGACTAAGAGTTGGGTACCCACCCTTAAAGTATTGATTAATTTATTTGCATGCAAGAAGCTTATTTATTAGTTGCAGTTAGGGTTAGTGCATAGTTGTGTTCAGATTGCACTTTGCGGAAAAAGAGGCTCTATATTGTTTAGTAAAAGCCTGTTCAGGTATCACCTGAAAGCTGGTAGTTAAAAAGTCAAAGATAGGCTGAATGATCAATAAGCCAATACCGCAACTGTCTCCTGTGTAGCCAGATAGTTTATGTCACTCACTGTTCCGATGGCTAACCGCTCTGCGGCGGTTGACTTAGATGTCACTCAATGCTCTGCACTGTCCTTGGGTTCCGTACTCGGACAGGAGCGGGGACAGGGATGCACGTGTCCAGGTCCTGGATGGCAGGGGACGCTGAAACGCCGCGATGCGCGGCTTCCGGGTTCGGGGCTTCCGGCTTCCGGTTGCGGTCCACCTGCGTTCCACAGTCGTAGCGAGTCGTAGCGAGTCACCTGACGCGTTTCTCCGCCTCCAAAGTGGGCGGTTTCATCAGAGGTATGCCTGTTGGTGATTGCTGTCTCTATTTATACCCAGTTCTGATTCTTCATTGATGATCATGGATACAAATTTCGGTTAACCCTTTCTGCATACTCTTATTTAAAGCGCAGCCAGCAGCATAGTAGCATCATTGGTCTTATTACTACTATATTTTGTTCCCTTCATTTAATTATTCTATTGAAAAAACAGTATAAAGCACATACATATGTATTTAATAATAACACCTATTTGGCCACACTGAGATCCTTTTCATAAATATATGTATATATCATACCCATTTCCTTATAAATGATTATACATTGATCCGTACTCATATAGTAGTTCTAGATTAATTAACAAAACATTATCCATTCAAAATATGTAATCAGTAATAATAATAACAAAAAATAATTAAAAATAGATAAAAAATAACACATAACTAGATACAGTAAAATGGAGACCAATAACTTTTGATCACTAAGGGACTTTTGGAAGATAAATGTATATACGGGCAGAGTCATTCAGACTTAAGTAGCCTACCACACTATTGTATTTTTACCTTCAACAACCCATTAAATATAATTGGAATATCTATGTCCCACAATATTAAATTATGATAAGTAGATGCGATTAATTATCCACTAATGATTACTATGAAGTGAGCACACCCACACACACACACATACACACATATGTATGCATGTATGTATGCGTGGAGAGAGAGAGAAAAAGAGACACAGAGAGACGCATGGGGCAAAATCCCAACAACATTTATATCAAGAATAAGTTCAACTAAGATGAAGATTTACTAAATATTGTTCAGTTCTATATTTTCATTGAGGCCTAGTGGTTCCAAGGTCCTTAGGCGAAAGATCCAGAAGGCCTCTCTTCTACACAGCAATGTGAATCGATCTCCACCCCTGTCGGTAATTCTAACTTGTTCAAGCCCTGTTAGCCGGATGTTATTTATAGAACCGTGTTCACACATACTTGTGTGTCTAGAAAGGCTGTGGAGCGAGCACTTCTTAAGTATATTCCTTCTATGTTCTGAGAATCGCACTTTAAGTTTCCTTATTGTGCGTCCCACATATTGGGTACCACATCCACATTCAATTAGATACACGACATAGGTGGAATTACAGTTCAAAAACTGTGTTATAGCAAATTCTTCACCTGTTGTTCTGGATCTAAAGGACCTATTTTTATGTTGTATATTTTTACAGGTTAGACATCTAGATGAAGCGCATTTATGAAACCCATTTGGTTTCGTTCCTAACCAGTTCGAAGGAGTAACCCCCATAATATTAGCATTTGTACTTTGCTCATTATTCGCTCCGTTGTTATTTGTCGTCTTTTTGCCTGTATTAATATTCCTATTAGGTCTAAACATGCTTGGTGCTAATTTACCAAATGGGTTTCATAAATGCGCTTCATCTAGATGTCTAACCTGTAAAAATATACAACATAAAAATAGGTCCTTTAGATCCAGAACAACAGGTGAAGAATTTGCTATAACACAGTTTTTGAACTGTAATTCCACCTATGTCGTGTATCTAATTGAATGTGGATGTGGTACCCAATATGTGGGACGCACAATAAGGAAACTTAAAGTGCGATTCTCAGAACATAGAAGGAATATACTTAAGAAGTGCTCGCTCCACAGCCTTTCTAGACACACAAGTATGTGTGAACACGGTTCTATAAATAACATCCGGCTAACAGGGCTTGAACAAGTTAGAATTACCGACAGGGGTGGAGATCGATTCACATTGCTGTGTAGAAGAGAGGCCTTCTGGATCTTTCGCCTAAGGACCTTGGAACCACTAGGCCTCAATGAAAATATAGAACTGAACAATATTTAGTAAATCTTCATCTTAGTTGAACTTATTCTTGATATAAATGTTGTTGGGATTTTGCCCCATGCGTCTCTCTGTGTCTCTTTTTCTCTCTCTCTCCACGCATACATACATGCATACATATGTGTGTATGTGTGTGTGTGTGGGTGTGCTCACTTCATAGTAATCATTAGTGGATAATTAATCGCATCTACTTATCATAATTTAATATTGTGGGACATAGATATTCCAATTATATTTAATGGGTTGTTGAAGGTAAAAATACAATAGTGTGGTAGGCTACTTAAGTCTGAATGACTCTGCCCGTATATACATTTATCTTCCAAAAGTCCCTTAGTGATCAAAAGTTATTGGTCTCCATTTTACTGTATCTAGTTATGTGTTATTTTTTATCTATTTTTAATTATTTTTTGTTATTATTATTACTGATTACATATTTTGAATGGATAATGTTTTGTTAATTAATCTAGAACTACTATATGAGTACGGATCAATGTATAATCATTTATAAGGAAATGGGTATGATATATACATATATTTATGAAAAGGATCTCAGTGTGGCCAAATAGGTGTTATTATTAAATACATATGTATGTGCTTTATACTGTTTTTTCAATAGAATAATTAAATGAAGGGAACAAAATATAGTAGTAATAAGACCAATGATGCTACTATGCTGCTGGCTGCGCTTTAAATAAGAGTATGCAGAAAGGGTTAACCGAAATTTGTATCCATGATCATCAATGAAGAATCAGAACTGGGTATAAATAGAGACAGCAATCACCAACAGGCATACCTCTGATGAAACCGCCCACTTTGGAGGCGGAGAAACGCGTCAGGTGACTCGCTACGACTCGCTACGACTGTGGAACGCAGGTGGACCGCAACCGGAAGCCGGAAGCCCCGAACCCGGAAGCCGCGCATCGCGGCGTTTCAGCGTCCCCTGCCATCCAGGACCTGGACACGTGCATCCCTGTCCCCGCTCCTGTCCGAGTACGGAACCCAAGGACAGTGCAGAGCATTGAGTGACATCTAAGTCAACCGCCGCAGAGCGGTTAGCCATCGGAACAGTGAGTGACATAAACTATCTGGCTACACAGGAGACAGTTGCGGTATTGGCTTATTGATCATTCAGCCTATCTTTGACTTTTTAACTACCAGCTTTCAGGTGATACCTGAACAGGCTTTTACTAAACAATATAGAGCCTCTTTTTCCGCAAAGTGCAATCTGAACACAACTATGCACTAACCCTAACTGCAACTAATAAATAAGCTTCTTGCATGCAAATAAATTAATCAATACTTTAAGGGTGGGTACCCAACTCTTAGTCCTGAGGCCCTGGACACAGTCAGTAGTTTATTTTATGTTGTGATTTTAGTAAATTACTTTTATGTGATTATAATTATATACTGCTAATAGCATTCTAAACTATCTATTTGTATTCACGAAAAAATCTGTATCAATAAATAATTTTTATTTTTTGCAAAACCAGCAGCAATTGATTTACTCCTCCCTCTGAGCGCCCACAAACCCTTTCCTTTCTTACAAGTTTGCTCTTGCTATACGGTGAACAGCCAGGTTCACTTTTGTGGGCAGCCAGAAGGGTTAGAGTTAATATTATTCTATAAACGTACTAATATAGCATTCTAAGTATTCAACTTAGTAGCTTACCTTATTCTGAAGTTAACTAACATAATCAGCGCCCACTGTTGTCCTAGAGACTTCTCTTTTATTCACACTCTTTCCTAGGCAGGCTACGCTTTGTATCACCGCTTTCCAGAATACGCACACAGCTAAAAACCTCTTACGGCAACTAAGGAAGATCATCGCAGAATGGCTTACCCCAATTGGACTCTCCTGTGGATTTGTGGCATCGGACAACGCCAGCAATATTGTGTGTGCATTAAATATGGGCAAATTCCAGCACGTCCCATGTTTTGCACATACCTTGAATTTGGTGGTGCAGAATTTTTTAAAAAACGACAGGGGCGTGCAAGAGATGCTGTCGGTGGCCAGAAGAATTGCGGGACACTTTCGGCGTACAGGCACCACGTACAGAAGACTGGAGCACCACCAAAAACTACTGAACCTGCCCTGCCATCATCTGAAGCAAGAAGTGGTAACGAGGTGGAATTCAACCCTCTATATGCTTCAGAGGTTGGAGGAGCAGCAAAAGGCCATTCAAGCCTATACAATTGAGCACGATATAGGAGGTGGAATGCACCTGTCTCAAGTGCAGTGGAGAATGATTTCAACGTTGTGCAAGGTTCTGATGCCCTTTGAACTTGCCACACGTGAAGTCAGTTCAGACACTGCCAGCCTGAGTCAGGTCATTCCCCTCATCAGGCTTTTGCAGAAGAAGCTGGAGACATTGAAGGAGGAGCTAACACGGAGCGATTCCGCTAGGCATGTGGGACTTGTGGATGGAGCCCTTAATTCGCTTAACAAGGATTCACGGGTGGTCAATCTGTTGAAATCAGAGCACTACATTTTGGCCACCGTGCTCGATCCTAGATTTAAAACCTACCTTGGATCTCTCTTTCCGGCAGACACAAGTCTGCTGGGGTTGAAAGACCTGCTGGTGAGAAAATTGTCAAGTCAAGCGGAACGCGACCTGTCAACATCTCCTCCTTCACATTCTCCCGCAACTGGGGGTGCGAGGAAAAGGCTCAGAATTCCGAGCCCACCCGCTGGCGGTGATGCAGGGCAGTCTGGAGCGACTGCTGATGCTGACATCTGGTCCGGACTGAAGGACCTGACAACGATTACGGACATGTCGTCTACTGTCACTGCATATGATTCTCTCAACATTGAAAGAATGGTGGAGGATTATATGAGTGACCGCATCCAAGTAGGCACGTCACACAGTCCGTACTTATACTGGCAGGAAAAAGAGGCAATTTGGAGGCCCTTGCACAAACTGGCTTTATTCTACCTAAGTTGCCCTCCCACAAGTGTGTACTCCGAAAGAGTGTTTAGTGCCGCCGCTCACCTTGTCAGCAATCGGCGTACGAGGTTACATCCAGAAAATGTGGAGAAGATGATGTTCATTAAAATGAATTATAATCAATTCCTCCGTGGAGACATTGACCAGCAGCAATTGCCTCCACAAAGTACACAGGGAGCTGAGATGGTGGATTCCAGTGGGGACGAATTGATAATCTGTGAGGAGGGGGATGTACACGGTGATATATCGGAGGATGATGATGAGGTGGACATCTTGCCTCTGTAGAGCCAGTTTGTGCAAGGAGAGATTAATTGCTTCTTTTTTGGGGGGGGTCCAAACCAACCCGTCATATCAGTCACAGTCGTGTGGCAGACCCTGTCACTGAAATGATGGGTTGGTTAAAGTGTGCATGTCCTGTTTATACAACATAAGGGTGGGTGGGAGGGCCCAAGGACAATTCCATCTTGCACCTCTTTTTTCTTTTATTTTTCTTTGCGTCATGTGCTGTTTGGGGAGGGTTTTTTGGAAGGGCCATCCTGCGTGACACTGCAGTGCCACTCCTAGATGGGCCCGGTGTTTGTGTCGGCCACTAGGGTCGCTTATCTTACTCACACAGTCAGCTACCTCATTGCGCCTCTTTTTTTCTTTGCGTCATGTGCTGTTTGGGGAGGGTTTTTTGGAAGGGCCATCCTGCGTGACACTGCAGTGCCACTCCTAGATGGGCCCGGTGTTTGTGTCGGCCACTAGGGTCGCTTATCTTACTCACACAGTCAGCTACCTCATTGCGCCTCTTTTTTTCTTTGCGTCATGTGCTGTTTGGGGAGGGTTTTTTGGAAGGGCCATCCTGCGTGACACTGCAGTGCCACTCCTAGATGGGCCCGGTGTTTGTGTCGGCCACTAGGGTCGCTTATCTTACTCACACAGTCAGCTACCTCATTGCGCCTCTTTTTTTCTTTGCGTCATGTGCTGTTTGGGGAGGGTTTTTTGGAAGGGCCATCCTGCGTGACACTGCAGTGCCACTCCTAGATGGGCCCGGTGTTTGTGTCGGCCACTAGGGTCGCTTATCTTACTCACACAGTCAGCTACCTCATTGCGCCTCTTTTTTTCTTTGCGTCATGTGCTGTTTGGGGAGGGTTTTTTGGAAGGGCCATCCTGCGTGACACTGCAGTGCCACTCCTAGATGGGCCCGGTGTTTGTGTCGGCCACTAGGGTCGCTTATCTTACTCACACAGTCAGCTACCTCATTGCGCCTCATTTTTTCTTTGCGTCATGTGCTGTTTGGGGAGGGTTTTTTGGAAGGGACATCCTGCGTGACACTGCAGTGCCACTCCTAGATGGGCCCGGTGTTTGTGTCGGCCACTAGGGTCGCTTATCTTACTCACACTGCTACCTCATTGCGCCTCTTTTTTTCTTTGCGTCATGTGCTGTTTGGGGAGGGTTTTTTGGAAGGGACATCCTGCGTGACACTGCAGTGCCACTCCTAGATGGGCCCGGTGTTTGTGTCGGCCACTAGGGTCGCTTATCTTACTCACACAGCGACCTCGGTGCAAATTTTAGGACTAAAAATAATATTGTGAGGTGTGAGGTATTCAGAATAGACTGAAAATGAGTGTAAATTATGGTTTTTGAGGTTAATAATACTTTGGGATCAAAATGACCCCCAAATTCTATGATTTAAGCTGTTTTTTAGGGTTTTTTGAAAAAAACACCCGAATCCAAAACACACCCGAATCCGACAAAAAAAATTCGGTGAGGTTTTGCCAAAACGCGGTCGAACCCAAAACACGGCCGCAAAACCGAACCCAAAACCAAAACACAAAACCCGAAAAATTTCCGGCGCTCATCTCTATTAATATCAGCAGGTGTTGGTTGTGGAGTCATAGGATCGTTCTTTAGGTTATACAGTTAAGCATAATAGGTGGCAAAAGCAGATGCTATGTCCACTGGGTGTGTCACTTTTGTACCTTGTGGATTATTAATTGCCTTCACCCGATCCCTCGCTGTCTTTGCTCTCAGTTTCCTGGCCAACAATCTGCCTGCTCTATCTCCCTGTACATAGAACCATTGTTTCAATCTAAACAGATTCTTCTGAACTTTCGTCAGCGCGAGGACGTTCCACTCCTCTCTAACCTTAAGAAGTTCTCAGTATAGGGATTTATCCGACGGGGTAGATTTAAACTTATTCTCGAGAACAGCCAGCCTGTTCTCCACGTACTTCTGGAAGGCCACCCTTTGCTTGCACAGCCGGGCCGCCGCTTGTATTGTTGACACGTGGGTAACCGCTTTGAGAGCACACCAGTGCGTGAAGACAGACGTGTCGGCCGGGTCATTAGTGGCTAGGTACATAGTGAGTGTTTGAGCAATGGAGGTTCTGACCTCCTTATTAGAAAGAAGATGGTCGCCGAGACGCCATGGACAAGGCGGAGTTCTAAATAAAGAGGGATCCCATCTAAGGGATAGGACGGAATGATCGGACCACGCAACTGGCAGGATAGTAGCTTTTTTAATCTGTTGGAGGGTCCATTTATCCGAGAACATCAGATCGATCCTGGAGTACAATCCATGTACCGGAGAATAAAAAGTATAGTCCCTACCGGTGGGGTTTTTGGCTCTCCAGACATCGTATAATTCGTATTCATGGGTTAAATGTCTAAACGCTGCGGAATGATCACATTTAGATAGAGCTTTCAGATGACGGTGCTTGGATGTTTTATCTAGGGTTGGATCGAGTACCATATTGAAGTCTCCTAAAAGAAGCAAAGATCCCGTTAAGCAGGACTGGAGGACGTTACAAAACTTCCGAAGAAAGGAGATCTGTTTGGAGTTGGGGGCATAGACTACCGCTAAGGTGACGGGTTTATCATCTAGTTTGCCTATCAGTATCAAATATCTGCCATCGGAGTCAGAAAGTTGTTTGGTCAATATGAAATTGCAGGATTTGGATATTAAAATGGCCAACCCTGCATTTTTGCTTGGGCCATTGGACATGTAACATATCGGAAACTTATTATTATGAAATGTAGGAGGAGAATGGGACATGAAGTGGGTTTCCTGTAGGGCGACAATGTGGGCTTTCAGCTTAGCAAAGTGGGAGAGTGCTAATTTTTGCTTATTTGGGGAGTTCAGACCTTTGACATTTAGAGAAATAATATTAATAATTGGAAAACACAAAAAAATTGCGTATCAGCACTGACCAGTAATAAGATACTAAAGCAGGAGTGTATAAGTGATCGCATGCTGAAGAACATAAGCCAATACCTGTTAGTTACCTTGTGCTGTCTTGTAACAACTGTAAATTGAGAATAGGAAAAGGAAATGGGGGGGGGGGGTAGAGCAAATAGAGAGAAAAGCGGGACTAAAGAAAGGAGACAAACCATGCACCTTATAGGTGCACCCTTAGACCACCAAAAGCGGTGGCACATTGGGGGAAGTGGCAACCGTAGCCACCACCACCACTCTAAAAAGACAAAAAAGTAGGAACGGGATTAAGTACAATGGAAACTGGGATCTCCTGGCGCTTCGTCCCCGCTCAAATCAACTCAGGGACGGGACAACGGAGGAGATACATATCTGTGAAACACATAGCCTATCCTCTATTAACTGTAACAACAAAAAAACAAGGTAATATGGAGAACAATTACCAAACAAACGAACCAGAAAATGGAGTACGTATAAAGAAGAAACATGAATCTACTCACGTAGACAGACCCTACATTAAACGATAGTATCAATTGGGGTCCGTATTTCAGTCCGCCAATATAAGTCCTTGTTTGAGAGACTGGGGCAGCTCGGGTCTTCTAAAGAAAATAACGGGGCCAATAAACAGGTGATAACGATAATCAAGGTGATTTACGTATAGTTGACCACTCTTGGGGTATTCCGGGTGCGTTTGGGCGGTCATCTGAGATCGCCTCCAAGTTCCAGGAAGCCAGAACCAGGAAGCCTTCATCTGGAGAGGTGATGACATTTGTATTACCATTTCGCCTGACAATCAGACGTGTGGGGAAACCCCAGCGGTACTGAATATTTGCCTTCCGAAGATCTCTTGTGATTGGGGTAAAGGACCTCCGGAGTGCTAGCGTAGTCGCCGATAAGTCCCCAAAGACTTGAAGATCTCCCAATATTGAGCCAGAGTTATCCGCAGCTCTTGCAGCTTGGAGCACCTGTTCTTTAATATGATAATAATGGAACTGCGTGAGAGTGTCTCTGGGTGCTCCCTTTGGGGCCGAACATGCCTTGGGTAGACGGTGGATACGGTCCAGCAGGAAATCTGAGAGATGGTCTGTTGGCAATAGTTTCATGAAGAGGTCAGTAACAAACTCTGTTAAGTCGGAATTAGCCACAGACTCCGGGATCCCTCTAATCGTCACATTATTCCATCGCGATCTATCTTCGAGGTCTCCAACCTTACTACGCAGTGCCATTACCTCCACTTGCAGGTCTTCATGCAAAGAAATGAGGTCGTTGTGGGATTTGACCACCTCTTCTAATTTGCGTTCTAAATGGTCAGTTCGCTGACCTACAGCGTCGACGGATTGTTGGCAGCCTTGTGGTGCTAGTTTAAATTCTTGCGAAATGTCCGATTTGAAGGAGGCTAGGAGCTGCTTCATTGAGCCAATCGTCAACGGGGCATCATCCCCCAACCCGGTCGCCATTACTAGAGTTGACGGAGATGGGTCTGAAGGGTTCTGAATTGCAGCAAGTGGTTTGGATGTTATATCGGTCGAGGGCTTGCCCTTGCCACCTTGTGATGAAGGCGACTGCTTGAAGAAGCTCACCGGGGGGACCACGGATGAATCTTTCCGGCATTTAGGTGGCATTACATCTCAGAGAAGGGGAAGATCTGCGGACGTTGAGCACAACAGAACCGGATATGGTGCTATGTTGCAAGTACAGTCCCGTGCCTGGAGTGTCACATTAAATATTTATAGACATATAGAGCGGTGGCGGTGTGGATACATCAATCTACCATGGGGGCAACACATCTGCGTGTCACGATTGGTCCGGATGAACCTGTCTCTACTTGGGACCTGCAGCAATATTTGTATTATATACCAAACACACTGAATGGGAAAGGCTTGTATTTGCGACCAGTGACCACTAGATGGTGCTGTTCCAGCATGAAGTAAACTGATACAGGGAAATCCTGTCGAACCAGGATGGAAGGGTTCACAATCTTC